>NC_056732.1:450782554-450922554 GCF_019279795.1 Protopterus annectens | reverse complement strand
GTCTTTAGTAGTAATTGTCCTGGATGTAGAAGGTCCTGGAAAGCTGTTAGGGCATTTTGAACAGCCAACATCTCTTTTTGATTGATGTGAAGATGCATCTGGTCTGTGGTCCACTTGCCCTGAATGCATTTTCCTGCCATGTGTGCTCCCCAGGCGTAGTCCGAAGCATCTGTTGTTAGAGTTTGCCTGACTGTGGGTTGGGTAAAAGGCTGACCCTTGTTTAGGTGACATGCCTGTGCCCACCATCAAAACTCCTGTTGTAGGCAGGGAATCATTGGTATTACTGCTTCTAAACTGTGAGAGTGTTGAGTCCAAACACCTTTCAGGTACCATTGTAATTTCCTCATATGCAGTCTGGCATATGGTATTAGTAGTATGCAGGATGCCATGAATCCCAGGGCCTGCAGAGTTTTTCTTGCAGGGAGATGGGACTTTCTTGCCAGCAATTGAAAATATTGAGTTAGTTGAACTTGTTTATCTGGCGTGAGGTAAGCCATCTGGGCCGTTGTATTTATGCTGGCACCCAGGAATATAATCTGTTGCGAGGGCACTAGTTTTGACTTCTTTTCGTTTACTGTGTACCCTAGAGAAATTAGCAACCTTTTTACAAACGCCAGATGCTGTAGAAGAATGTCCTTTGTCTCTGCTTGAATGAGGCAGTTGTCCAGGTATGGATATATGTGAATTCCTTTTTTTCTGCAAAATGCAATTACTGGTGCCAGGCACTTTGTGAAGACCCTGGGCGCAGTAGATAAGCCAAAGGGCAGTGCAGAGAATTGGTAGTACATTGTACCAGCTTTGAATCTGAGGTATCTATTGCAATTTTTTCTGATAGGGACATGCAGGTATGCCTCTTTGAGGTCCAGAGTAACAAGCCAAGCCTTTCTGCCCAGCATGGGTAGAAGCTGCTGTAATGTCAACATTCTGAATTTTGGAATATCCAGGTAAGTATTCAGAATTGAAAGGTCTAGTATGGGCCTCCAGGCCTTGTCCTTTCTGGGGACCAGGAAGAGTCTTGAGTAAAATCCTTGTCCTTGTTCCTGTTGTGGTACTTTTTGAATAGCTCTCATGTCCATGAGGGCTGAAATTTGTTTTTGTGCCTCTGCCCATTGATTTTGTGGCAGGTCTGGCATTCCTTTTAGCCTTGGTAAAGTATGAAAGTGGAATCTGTAACCTTGAGACACAATATTCAGGACCCATTTGTCCTGGGTGATTGTTTGCCAGTTTTGAGAAAAAAGTGCTAATTTTCCCCCTAAGGGGGCTTCCAAAAGGGACGTGCTTGACGTACGGAGGGGAAAGTCATTGTGACTGTTTCCTGTAAGGTTGAGACTTGTCCTCACCTCCTTTTGGGGTTGAGGTGCCCCACTGTCGTTGTCTGTTTGAGCCTTGGGGTTGAGATCTGCCTCTTGGGCGTCTGTATCTGCCTCTCTGTGGCCTGTCTGACACTGAAAAGGACCAATTCTTTGTTGGCCAATTTCTGCTAAACTGAGGTGGCTGTACCTATAAGAAATCCTTGACTGTTTGCATAGATTTAGCTTTATCCTCGATTTTCTTTAACACCTCTTCTGCCTTAACACCAAACAAAGTATCATGCTGTAAAGGGGCATCCAATAATTTTGCCTTAACATGATCAGGTAAACTTTGTTCTTTTAACCAAGCATGTCTTCAAATCACAGAACCTGTAACTGCGGCTCTACAAGAGGCCTCTAAAGAATCAAAACCACATTGCAGAGTATATTTTCCCACCTGTTCAACTGCATGCAATAAATCCTGCATTTCTTTACAATCAGGAGCTTCTGAGCTTGCAAACATTTTCTGTTTTAACTTTGCCACTAAATATTGTTGGTACTTAAGCATGTGAAACTGGCAATTTAAAGCTCTTACTGCTAAAGTTGCAGAAGTGTATACTTTCTTCCCCCATCTATCCAAAGCTCTGGAATCTCTGTCCGAGGGTACTGGATTTTTTGCAATGGAAGCCTTATCCCCTTTTGGACCCTGGGAAATAGTTTCTGGATCATCAGAAGGGTTTTTGTAAAGAAACTTGTGAGAGTCAGGGACTCTATAATACCTATCTGGCTTGGCTGGAGCAGGGGGCAAAGAGTCAGGAGATAAACTGGATTCAGAGAACACATCATCCACAATATCTAGCACTGGCGGAATAGCCAGGGGCCTGTGTTGAGGCAATAAGAGGAAATCCCTGAGGCTTTTCTTGGATTCTGAGTAATCATGGCTTTCCCAATGGAAATGCTCCCTCATGGTATGTAACGTTTCCCCAAAAGAATAATCCTCAGGAGGAGAGGCTGAAGGGATAGATTCTTCAGCATCGGAGTCCTCATAGGGGGTAGAGAGTATCCTTGGTCTGAAGGGAATCAGAGGAAATGGAAACCTGATCAGAGGAATCATAGCCTGTATCCTGCCTAGGCCTTTTCTCAGGAGGGGGATGGGAACCCCTGATTACAGTAATGAGGTCTTCGGCCATTTTAAGCATCTGTTTCTTAGGCATGGAGGACTGTCCAGGAGAATGCTGTACTTGTTTCTTTGTCTTTAATGGTACCTTTGACTTGGCTGTTGTTTTAATGGTAAGTTGTGAAGGTCTGAAAACACCCTCAGAAGCCGATGCCTGCTCAGCAGCTCTTGACCCATCTGAAGGATTAGTTTCCGTACGCCCAATACCTTGAGCTTCCAGAGGCCTAGATGTCCCCACGTGGGAGTCGGAAGCGGCCTATGGCTGTGAGGTAGCGGGTGTCAGGGGCTGCGAAAGCCCCTCACTGAGAACCGGCGACTGGCCTAGAAGAGGTTTCGTCGTCGGTTTTGGACCTCGGATGCCTGTCTTTATCCTTGTGTCTTTGCGTTTTTTCGGTATTGAGGTCGTCGGCTGATCCGAAGGCATCGTATAATTGAACCTTCGGCCAAAGTAGTGCAAAGCAAAATCAAAACGTCTTTTTATAGTGCGTTTGTTAAATCTAGCACAAAACTGACAACTAGTGACATCGTGATCAGGGCCTAGGCATGGAATACAGTAAGAGTGGAAGTCCTTATGAGGTATTTGCTTCCCACAAGAAATACAATTATTAACTTTTTCTGACATCGGTCTGAGGCAAGAAAAAAGTTTCCCCAACGGGGTACTTAGCTTTATTGAAGACTTCGGATCTGAAATTCGCCTTCGAAAATCTCAGGAGTCGGCCAACCGGCACTTGCGAACTGCTTCTGCTTCGGGCACCACGCGGCAAGAAAGACTGGAGAAAATGGCGTCAGATGCATCTTATATACCCCTGGCGCACTGACGTCAAGGAAGAAGCGACAGCAACCGACGCCGGACCAAGACTTTGGAACTCAGGCCGACTGCGAGACTGCCTGACGGCAGGATAACCCAAGTGTAATGACTGCAGCAGTGTAACATGATGAACAGCTAATTTTCTTCTGGTGAAGCCATTCTTTTGTTGATTTGGATGTATGCTTGAAGTCACTGTCGTGTTGAAAGGTGATATTCATTTTCATCTTCAGCTTTCTAGCAGACGCCTGAAGGTTTTGGGCCAAAAGTGACTGGTACTGGGGAAGTGTTCATAATTCACTCCACCTTGACTAAAGCCCAATTTCCAGCTGAAGAAAAGCAACCCCAAAGCATGATACTGCCACCACCATGCTTCACCGTGGGGATGGTCTTCTTTTGGGGATGCGAAGTGTTGTTTTTGCGCCAAACGTACCTTTTGGAATTGTGGCCAAAAAAGTTCAACCTTGGTCTCATCAGACGATAACACATTTTCCCACATGCTTTTGGGAGACTTGATGTATTGTTTTCCAAATTTTAGCTGGGCCTGGATGTATTTCTGTGTAATAGGCTTCCGTCTTGCATCCCTACCCCATAGCCTATACATATGGAGAATACGGGAGACTGTTGTCACATGTAGTACGCAACCAGTACTTGCCATAAATTCCTGCAGCTCCTCCAGTGTTGCTGTAGGTCTCTTGGCAGCCTCCCCGACCAGTTTATGTCTTGTCTTTTCACCAGTTTTGGAGGGACATCCAATTTTTTGCAACCTATATTTTCTCCACTTTTTGATGACTGTCTTCACTGTGTTCCATGGTATATCTAATGCTGTGAAAATTTTTTTGTACCCTTCTTCTCACTAATACCTTTCAACAATGAGATCCCTTTGATGCTTTGTAAGCTCTCTGCGAACCATGGCTTTTGCTGTAGCAGGCAACTGAGTAAATGTCAGGAAAATCCTACTAGGACAGCTGAACTTTATTTAAGGTTAATCAGAGTCTCTTTAATTGATGGTAGGTGTGTACCCAAGAAGACTGAATGTTGTAATTAAATCAAAAGGTGCTTCAACAAAGTATTAGTTTAAGGGTGTTACTGCACGTTTTTTATTTTTTATATTTTCCCCTAACAGATTTGTTTGTTTTTCAATTGAATTGTACAGGTTATAGGTCACATTAAAGGTGGGAAAAGTTTTGAAATGATTTATTGTTGTCTCATTTTTTTATATCACAAAAACCTGGCATTTTAACAGGAGTGTGTACACTTTTTATATCCACTACACACACACACATATAACAATATATATAGATCCCCTTCAGAAACCCAAAATCCCACTTGCCTGAAACCCAAAAGACTGAGATGAAAATCCTGCTATCCCAGAAGACTGCCTGGAACACCGACAAATCACTAACGGTAAATGACCACTTGGCCAGCATGCTGAACGTTGCCCCTTACCTCGGCAGTAGTCCGATCTTGGAGGTGGCATATTTAGTGGGGGAGGGGTGTGAGGAGTGCAGCCCCCGACATTGGTGGGTTTTCCTTGCTTCAGTTTTAGTGTGTTTGCAGGTTGGGTGATCGGTTACCTATGGTTAGTGGTTTGTCTGTGTTGCAGGCTGTCGGTCTTCTGGGATATCTGGATTTTTGTCTCGGTCTTTTGGGTTTCGGGTTTCTGAAGGGGATCCATATATCACGTCCCCCATATATACACAATTTTCTTAGGGCTGCTTCCACCACATGCAACAGGTAGTGGTTCTGGATGTATCTCATACAGGGAGATCTTGCAACTGTTATGGTGATGACCAGTATTCAGTTAGAAACCCACTTGCAGCAGGAGTAGTACATGGAAATCAAATAAGCAGCTGATGGCCTTCTTTTGTGGGGAATTGTAGGAAAAAATGACTATTTACACTTAATAAAACTGGACATCAGCAAAGGCACTTTGGACCAAGTGAGCAGGAGGTATGTGTTTGTGTCCAGAAGGAACCAGTTCACATGATCAGTCCTGGGACACTGGGCAATGCAACACAGAGCTTAGGCCTGCAGTGTGAAAGAAGCATCAACTGGGGGCCCAGCTGCCACCTAATTGGTTATTTACTCAACAAATGCTGCAGCATCAATGCCTTCCCTGCATAGCAGGTTACATCAGGGATGGTGAGACATGTAAAAGGCAAATAGGCATATGATGCTTAATTAACAAAGCCCTCTAGACATCAGGAGTCTACAATCAGGTAACAGTGATTCTATTTTCATGTCTTAACTATTTCAGTAACACATTTTTTTTCATTTTTCTTTTGTACAAAACCACGCTATCATTTTTACAGCACATGAAACTACACAAATATGCACTCAGCACTACATATATAAAGCAAAAAGCTTCTGACACAATGTCTCTAAAAATTAGGACTGTAATCCTTGAACCACTCCATACAGCTAAAGATAAACAAACATTAAAAATTTGATTTACAGCATTTCTGTTATACAAAACTGCAAAGGTAACATCTTTTAGATGAGGATGAAAGGTAGTGTGTGGTGGCACTGGAGTATGATGAGGAATAAATCAGTCACAAGATACAGCAGGGCGATCATGATGTTACTCAACTATGCACAGAGAATTTACAATGTTGAGATGCACAGGCTGAAATAGCTAGGAAACTTCAGAAGTTGAGCTTTGGAACTAGTTCAGAGGAAGAAATGGAGTTCTAATATGACTATTTATTATTTTATTTATAGTTTGTTCGCCAGAATAGTCCATTGGGCCACGAGGAGCCTGTTTTCAATGGAGTCCTGGGGAGAAAAGCTCCAGAAAATTACAAGTTACAGATTTAACATAAGAGTAAGAGAAATGTAATGTGCACAAATGAAGCAAAATTAAACAAACAGAAAAACACATATTAGCAGAGTGCACATATTAGTACAATACAATAAGAGTAATATTTACAAACAGTCAAAGGTTTAACAGTTTAACATATTAGCACAATGCAATAACAAACAGTCTAACTTTTTTAACAGTTATGCTAATTCATGCAGTTTATTTCTAGGCTACTGAATTCTACTAGTCTAGGAGTTGTGCTAATTCCTAGAGTTTATTAGGGGTACATGACAATGGGAGGCTACTGTGAATTATAGCTTATAGAGAGTAGCTATAGTGTAGGGAGATTATGTGGGGTGGGAGCAAGAGCATTCCTATAGTGAAGTTAGGTGTGTGTGAAGTAAAGTTTTGAATGAAGAAAGGCTGCTGGTGGTGCGGATGAGAGGTGGGAGGGAATTCCAATGGCGTGCTAGAGAGGAGGACATTAGATGTTTGCCTGGTGGACAGGCAGGTTTATGCAGTTCAATTACATTTTGGGAATTAGATCTCAAATGTCTATTTGGCTGGTGCATTTTAAAGGTGGTGGCGAGAGAGGGGGTGAAAATAAGTTTGTGTGCTTGGACAAGTTGAATATAGATGAGGTAACTGGACAGCCCAAGCCAATTCAGTTGGTGAAGGGCAGTGCTGTGATGGGAAGTGGATCTATGGCCGGTTGCAAATTTTATTTTATTATAGCAAGAAGAGAGTTTAGTCTTGAGGGAGGATTACAGGTCAATAATGATAGAGGCACCGTATAGGAGGGATGGGATAAGTTAAGTGTTGGCGAGGGTGAGCCTAGTGGAGGGAGAGATGTAACGGTTGTGGCGGTAAAGCATGCCTATTCTTTTGCGTGTTTTTTTGATATTTACTTGTAGATGATTATCAAACTTTAGCTGGTCATCAATCAGGACACCTAGTAGTTTAGCATTAGAGACTATTTCAAGAGAAGTATTATTCTGACTGGTGACTGAGAATGAGGTTTTAACTAGGGTGGTGGTTTTGGAAGCAGTAAATATCATGAGTTTAGTTTTAGTAGCATTGACTGTTAGATGGTTGTCCATCATCCATTGCTCAGTGTTGGAGAAGGCATCTTGGGTTAATTTAACTAGGATGGGTATAGAATCGTTGGCATACTGGACAAGTTTGGCATTTGGGATGGCTTGGTAGAAATCGTTTATGAATATATTGAATAGAAGGGGGCCTAAAACTGAACCCTGGGGGACACCTGTGGGAGTACTGAGAAAAGGGGAGATGGCTTTTTTCCATCTGACTGCTTGTTACCTGTTTGAGAGGTAACTGGTAACCAGTTAACAGAGGAGTGGGATAGATTTAGTTTGGAGAGTTTAGTGAAAAGAAGGTTATGAGAGAAAGTATCGAATGCCTTAGAGAGGTCAAGGAAGAGAGTGGACACGATGTGGCCAGTGTCACGGGCCTTATTAACTGTTTCTAGGAAGGAGAGCTGTGATAGTGCTGTGGCCAGGTCTGAAACCATGGTGAGTTGGGCTTATAAGTTGGTTGTTTATGAGGTAAGGTAGAAGTTGTAGATGGATGCATTTTTCGAGAAGTTTAGAAATGGGGAACAAGATAGTGATAGGTAGAAAGTTTGTGATATTATTGTTATTACCACCTTTATGGAGTGGAACAATAAAGGCATTTTTCCAGAGCTGGGGAACTTGACATTCAGCAATAGATCGATTTATAAGAATGCAGATGGGAAGAGCTATGCCTTCTGCGGCAATGTTTAAGAAATATGAGGGTATATCATCAGGGGCAATGGATCCGGGTTTCAATGTTAGTAGAAGTTTTTTTACGGTGGCTGTTGGTATGGGTTTGAAGGAGAAAGGAGGAGGTTGGGAGCAGGAGATGCTAGGGGGAGGGAGGGATAGGTGGAAATAAGGGTGGGGAAGCTGAATGGGAAGTGAAGGATGATGTATGATTACTTATGGAATGGATAAAGAAAGTGTTAAATTGGGTGGCTAAGTCCAAGTCAGAGGCATCTGGATCAGGGCAGGGTTTTCTTTTTTGCCAGGGTTGAGAAGGGAGGAAATTCCATGCCAGAATTTTTTGGGGGTTGGTGTTATTTTTGGTTTGGAGTGTACAGAAGTAGGCTTTGTGGTCTGAGATGATACGTTTTTTTACTTTGTTACCAAGTATTTTAAATTCATTAAGGGTGGTGATAGTTTTATTTTTGAAGTAGCGTTTCCAGGCTTTATCCCTGAATCGCATGGCTGGTAAGGTATTTTTAGTTAGCCAAGGTACAGGATTGCTTATTATGTGTTTTGTTTTTAGAGGGGCAAAGGAGTCAAGCAAGTTGAGGAAAGTTGAGTTAAAGTAGGTAACAGCATTTTCTAAGGGAAGGGTTTTTAGTGGGTTCCAGTTCATTTTTTTAGTGCATTTGAGAATGCGTTAGGATTAAAGTTTTTTAGACACCGAGTGAAGGTGTAGGTATGAGTTAGTTGTATGGAGGAGGGAAGACAGTGGGCAAGTGGGTAAGTGGTCGCCTAATGGGTCGGGCAGAGTGCCACTATCAGAGATGTAATGTGGATGAGAAACTAGAATCCAGTCCAGGGAACTTCCAGTAAGGGAAGTTCTTGGAAGGCATAGTTGTTGAGTTAATAAGCTGAGTGAAGTTGTACAAGTTTGTATTAAGTGAGTTTGTAGGAAATTGAATTGCTGACCAGTTAATATTAACATCACCCAGGATTACAGTTTCATTAGTGATTGTTCAAGAATACTAATAGCAAACAACTAGTAAAAATAACCAGCTCCTGCAGGAAACAGACGGTGGAACGTAGCTAGGATAGCCACGAACAGCTCAAATGTGTACCACAAAGTAACAGTGTATACTGAAGGTGAAAATAACCCAATACTTTTGCCAAGCATAAAAAATATCCAGAATACAAAGTGCACTTGTGAAACGCTGATGCAAAATCCACAAGAAACTGTCACAATAGTAAATCCAAATGTGCTCCAGACTTAGATAAGAGAAAACCGCTGAATGGAAATACTGAGTCCTTTATTGACAGTAAAAAACATCATCCAGTAGCACTAGTTTAGCGCTTTCATCTGCACCATCGCAGACTTCATCAGAACTAGTGCTAACATCATAATCCTTTGATTTAAAAGCAAATTTTGGCGCCAACATTTAATTCTTCATTTAAAGAGACAGTGATCCACACCTATATCACTGTGAATACATTATAAGGCTAAAAACCAATAGTTTTAATGATATGTTAAATAAAATATATATATATATAAATTCTACTATGCATAATTAAAAGTTTTAAAATGAATCCATAATTAAAAAAGGTTTAATACTGATGAAATCATTGATACCTGGACTTCTAGTTGAATCAGTCAAAATCTGCCACTTGCTCTCCTTACAGGCTAGTCTGGTTTTCCAATCACCCCCAAAAAGTGTTTCTTCCTCCTTATCTATAATAGAGAATGAAAATGTATGTTCTTCACCACTTTTCTTGATATGTCTGTATAGTGCATTTTTGCTATCCATTTTCTTAATTCTGTAATAATGTTCATAAATTGTTTCTTTAGCTCCCTTTCTGTTTTGCCTATATAATAGGCCGAACATTGTTTACATTGAGCTAGATATACTATATGTTTGGTGCAACAATTGCCCCCTATACTTCTTATCCTAGTGTGGTTGATATCATCCAAAACAATGTCACTGTTGGTGTTAATATACTTACATTGTTTACATCTTCCACACTTTCTGGTGAATAACTTTCCTTTTTTATTTTCACCTTTCCTTAACTTTGAACTTTCCAGTAACCTTTTTATATTGGGGCCTGTCTTATACACAATCCTAGGTTTTTCACCTAAAATCTTTTTGTTGACATCTGTAACTGTTATAACGTCCCAATATTTATTTATAATATCCTTAATCTTTATACTATAAGGCGTGTAAGTCAAAACACATACTCTACCCATATTTCCATTCTGTATGTTTGCATTAATCTCCCTGGCATGACCCAATAAGGGTTTATATTTGGATCCCCATTGTGATTTGACATATTCAGTAGTGTCAATAATCATACCCATAGGGTATCCCCTTTTTTTAAAAAGTTCCGCAAGAAGTTCCATTTCTCCCTCCATGAATTTTCTAGTTGATGACATTCTAGCACATCTAATACATTGTCCCTTGATAATATTTTTAAAAATGTGCGGTGGATGTTCACTCCCATAGTATAAATAATCATTGGAAAATGTACTTTTCCGATATATCCTAGATGTAAAACCCTCATCAGTCAAACCTATGTAAACATCCAAATAGGCAATACCTGTATTACTGATGTCATGGGTAAATTTCAGAAAGTGGGTCGTACCATTGATATATTCAACAAATTGTGTTATTTTCTCCTTTGGTCCTTTCCACAAAATAAATATATCGTCCAAGAATCTCACATAGAAGGTGATATGACTAGAGAATACACAATTGGTTATAAATTCATTCTCCCAATCAGACATAACTAAATTGGCAAAAATGGGGGCACATGATGCCCCCATAGCAACCCCCTTGCTCTGTCTGAAAAATTCACCCTCAAAAGTGAGATAATTGTGGTCCAATACTAAACCCATCATATCTACGATTAAATTTATTTTGTCCCAAGACATTGACGAAAATTTTCTTAAACTTCTAGCAAACCTCTCAAGCCCTTCGTCCTTGGGAATACACGAAAATAAATCACATACATCAATGGTAATTAATGTGCACTGTTCCGTCCATATTTCAGGACTGAGCTTAGCCAAAAAATCCCATGAGTCCTTAATAATGAAAGGTACATTTTGGTAAATGTGCTTAGTCCATCTGTCGATGGTTACTCCTATATTGTAAGTCTTTGACTTCGAGCCTGAAATGATGGGTCTAAAAGGTGGTTTAGTCAGGGATTTATGGATCTTAGGAATCCCTATTATCTGAGCCATAACTGGAAAATCAACTTTTAGAAATTTGTAAAGTTCATCAGTAATCCGATTGTCAATCAAATATTCTTCCAAAGCTAGATCGACTTTCCTGAAACCTGTGTTAATTTGATTGATGGAGACCATTTCATAATTCCCAGAAAAGTGTAATATATTATGTATCTCAGTAACATATGCCTTCTTAGAGTAAATAACTGCCCCCCCACCCTTGTCGGGTTTCATTATTCTTACTTCCTGCTTATGCATGTATTCATTCAAAACATCTCTTTCTTGTTTTGTAATGTTGTCATCTGCTAATTCCTTGTTTTTCCGATACCCTTTAGTGATTTCTTTATTCAAGTGGTATAAATCTTTACATACCATCTGATCAAACACATTAACCTGTGGGTTATACTGGGGTACGAAAGTGCTTTTTCTTTTTAATTCTGTAGGTATATATGTAGCCTCATCTTCCTTGTTACTATCAAAAAGGAGAGCAAGATTGAGCCTCCGACTATACAATTTGATTTCCTTAATATGATCTACTAAGTTGAATTTCTGGGAGGGTACAAATTTGGTACCTTTGCAAAGAAGTGAACATAAGTCATCCTTGATTAATAGGTCTGTGTAATTGTATACATTAAAACCTTGGAAGTTTGTTATACTGGGCTTGTCTTTTTCTAAGGTAACTGCGATCTGTCTAACCGTACTCAAGGTACCATCCTGTGTACATACTATACCTTTGTTGCTAGAAACACGGGAAGACATATCCAGATTAACCTCGCTAGATGAAACTGGAGAAAAAGTATCTTTTAATGCCTCAATAGGCGAAATTAATCTTGATTTTGATTGTATTTCCTGTTGCCCTGGAAATGTGTTCTGCCGTAATTCTGATGGTGTCTTCCTCCCTGAAAATTCTCATATCTATTCATCTCTCTCCTACCTCTAACATAGGTGTATCCTTCTTCTGATCTATACTTCCTATCTTGTGGCCAGACATATACCTTACAGGTTCTGTATACCTCAATGTCTCGTTCTAATTTTTTATTTTTTCTACGGAAAATGTTCTCTGCTGTAGTCTCTGCCATCTGAAATTGTTTATGGTATAAGTCATACCATTGCTCAAACGCAGGGTTACGCAAAATAATTTCATTAACTTTCTCAACTTCATCAATTAGAACATTTAACTTCTCATCATAACATTTCAATAACAAATTCATATATGATATACCAAAATCATCAAATAAACTGTTAAATGCAGAAATGACACTTTCATTAAATTCTACTCCCATAGGTAGTTTGAAAAATCTAATACCTTTGGGAACTACTTTAGAATTAATACATTGTTTTAAGTAGGCTTTGTCAACCTTAATATTCTGTATTTGTATTAAAATGTTTCCCATCTTATATATATTACTTTTGATGGATTCATATCCATCACCATCACCATATTTATTATTATATTTAAACATGCCATTAGAATGTGATGAATTAAAAGCGTAATCATTTTTAAGAAAGTTGTCAAATGTTAAATGATTACTATTGACATGTTTGTCCTGCACAATTCTCTTATTTCCCCCAGTTTTTTCATTGGATCGTAAATGAAAATCACTAGATACAGTACCTTTGGTTTTTGTGTTAGGCATGCATGCCATCGCTGAGTAAGTCCGTTTGGGAGGAACATTTTTCGGTTTAGCCCCTCTGTAATCTACTTCCGCTCGACTATGGAAAAAACTAAAATCAAAAGTAAAATCCTTTTCAGGTGTTAACAAGTCATCTGTGCCCTTTAGGATCATATCGATATTGCCATTCCTATGTGATGACCCAGTGTGATTTATACAACCCTGTCCATTGGGTATTTCCGCATTAGTCTCTACAGAGAGTATTAAGTCACTACCACAATTTTCCTGTATCCTTGGCGTATCCTTGTGTGATGATGTCCGTTCATGATTTCCATTACTTTGTGTTGTTTTAATAATCAACGTGACCAGTTCCGTGAGCTTACTTACATCTTGATGTAATCTGGCTACTTCAGCCCTTAGAAGAAGAACTTCCTCGCTATCCAACGCAGCCGACGCTCCTTCCACTGCTTCCGCCATCGCTTGGAGAACGACCAATCAAGAATACTAATAGCAAACAACTAGTAAAAATAACCAGCTCCTGCAGGAAACAGACGGTGGAACGTAGCTAGGATAGCCACGAACAGCTCAAATGTGTACCACAAAGTAACAGTGTATACTGAAGGTGAAAATAACCCAATACTTTTGCCAAGCATAAAAAATATCCAGAATACAAAGTGCACTTGTGAAACGCTGATGCAAAATCCACAAGAAACTGTCACAATAGTAAATCCAAATGTGCTCCAGACTTAGATAAGAGAAAACCTCTGAATGGAAATACTGAGTCCTTTATTGACAGTAAAAAACATCATCCAGTAGCACTAGTTTAGCGCTTTCATCTGCACCATCGCAGACTTCATCAGAACTAGTGCTAACATATAATCCTTTGATTTAAAAGCAAATTTTGGCGCCAACATTTAATTCTTCATTTAAAGAGACAGTGATCCACACCTATATCACTGTGAATACATTATAAGGCTAAAAACCAATAGTTTTAATGATATGTTAAATAAAATATATATATATATAAATTCTACTATGCATAATTAAAAGTTTTAAAATGAATCCATAATTAAAAAAGGTTTAATACTGATGAAATCATTGATACCTGGACTTCTAGTTGAATCAGTCAAAATATGCCACTTGCTCTCCTTACAGGCTAGTCTGGTTTTCCAATCACCCCCCAAAAGTGTTTCTTCCTCCTTATCTATAATAGAGAATGAAAATGTATGTTCTTCACCACTTTTCTTGATATGTCTGTATAGTGCATTTTTGCTATCCATTTTCTTAATTCTGTAATAATGTTCATAAATTCGTTTCTTTAGCTCCCTTTCTGTTTTGCCTATATAATATAAAAAATATAAAAAAAGGGGATACCCTATGGGTATGATTATTGACACTATTGAATATGTCAAATCACAATGGGGATCCAAATATAAACCCTTATTGGGTCATGCCAGGGAGATTAATGCAAACATACAGAATGGAAATATGGGTAGAGTATGTGTTTTGACTTACACGCCTTATAGTATAAAGATTAAGGATATTATAAATAAATATTGGGGCGTTATAACAGTTACAGATGTCAACAAAAAGATTTTAGGTGAAAAACCTAGGATTGTGTATAAGACAGGCCCCAATATAAAAAGGTTACTGGAAAGTTCAAAGTTAAGGAAAGGTGAAAATAAAAAAGGAAAGTTATTCACCAGAAAGTGTGGAAGATGTAAACAATGTAAGTATATTAACACCAACAGTGACATTGTTTTGGATGATATCAACCACACTAGGATAAGAAGTATAGGGGGCAATTGTTGCACCAAACATATAGTATATCTAGCTCAATGTAAACAATGTTCGGCCTATTATATAGGCAAAACAGAAAGGGAGCTAAAGAAACGAATTTATGAACATTATTACAGAATTAAGAAAATGGATAGCAAAAATGCACTATACAGACATATCAAGAAAAGTGGTGAAGAACATACATTTTCATTCTCTATTATAGATAAGGAGGAAGAAACACTTTTGGGGTGATTGGAAAACCAGACTAGCCTGTAAGGAGAGCAAGTGGCAGATTTTGACTGATTCAACTAGAAGTCCAGGTATCAATGATTTCATCAGTATTAAACCTTTTTTAATTATGGATTCATTTTAAAACTTTTAATTATGCATAGTAGAATTTATATATATATATATATTATTTAACATATCATTAAAACTATTGGTTTTTAGCCTTATAATGTATTCACAGTGATATAGGTGTGGATCACTGTCTCTTTAAATGAAGAATTAAATGTTGGCCAAAATTTGCTTTTAAATCAAAGGATTATGATGTTAGCACTAGTTCTGATGAAGTCTGCGATGGTGCAGATGAAAGCGCTAAACTAGTGCTACTGGATGATGTTTTTTACTGTCAATAAAGGACTCAGTATTTCCATTCAGCGGTTTTCTCTTATCTAAGTCTGGAGCACATTTGGATTTACTATTGTGACAGTTTCTTGTGGATTTTGCATCAGCGTTTCACAAGTGCACTTTGTATTCTGGATATTTTTTATGCTTGGCAAAAGTATTGGGTTATTTTCACCTTCAGTATACACTGTTACTTTGTGGTACACATTTGAGCTGTTCGTGGCTATCCTAGCTACGTTCCACCGTCTGTTTCCTGCAGGAGCTGGTTATTTTTACTAGTTGTTTGCTATTAGTATTCTTGATTGGTCGTTCTCCAAGCGATGGCGGAAGCAGTGGAAGGAGCGTCGGCTGCGTTGGATAGCGAGGAAGTTCTTCTTCTAAGGGCTGAAGTAGCCAGATTACATCAAGATGTAAGTAAGCTCACGGAACTGGTCACGTCGATTATTAAAACAACACAAAGTAACGGAAATCATGAACGGACATCATCACACAAGGAAACGCCAAGGAAACAGGAAAATTGTGGTAGTGACTTAATACTCTCTGTAGAGACTAATGCGGAAATACCCAATGGACAGGGTTGTATAAATCACACTGGGTCATCACATAGGAATGGCAATATCGATATGATCCTAAAGGGCACAGATGACTTGTTAACACCTGAAAAGGATTTTACTTTTGATTTTAGTTTTTTCCATAGTCGAGCGGAAGTAGATTACAGAGGGGCTAAACCGAAAAATGTTCCTCCCAAACGGACTTACTCAGCGATGGCATGCATGCCTAACACAAAAACCAAAGGTACTGTATCTAGTGATTTTCATTTACGATCCAATGAAAAAACTGGGGGAAATAAGAGAATTGTGCAGGACAAACATGTCAATAGTAATCATTTAACATTTGACAACTTTCTTAAAAATGATTACGCTTTTAATTCATCACATTCTAATGGCATGTTTAAATATAATAATAAATATGGTGATGGTGATGGATATGAATCCATCAAAAGTAATATATATAAGATGGGAAACATTTTAATACAAATACAGAATATTAAGGTTGACAAAGCCTACTTAAAACAATGTATTAATTCTAAGGTAGTTCCCAAAGGTATTAGATTTTTCAAACTACCTATGGGAGGAGAATTTAATGAAAGTGTCATTTCTGCATTTAACAGTTTATTTGATGATTTTGGTATATCATATATGAATTTGTTATTGAAATGTTATGATGAGAAGTTAAATGTTCTAATTGATGAAGTTGAGAAAGTTAATGAAATTATTTTGCGTAACCCTGCGTTTGAGCAATGGTATGACTTATACCATAAACAATTTCAGATGGCAGAGACTACAGCAGAGAACATTTTCCGTAGAAAAAATAAAAAATTAGAACGAGACATTGAGGTATACAGAACCTGTAAGGTATATGTCTGGCCACAAGATAGGAAGTATAGATCAGAAGAAGGAAACACCTATGATAGAGGTAGGAGAGAGATGAATAGATATGAGAATTTTCAGGGAGGAAGACACCATCAGAATTACGGCAGAACACATTTCCAGGGCAACAGGAAATACAATCAAAATCAAGATTAATTTCGCCTATTGAGGCATTAAAAGATACTTTTTCTCCAGTTTCATCTAGCGAGGTTAATCTGGATATGTCTTCCCGTGTTTCTAGCAACAAAGGTATAGTATGTACACAGGATGGTACCTTGAGTACGGTTAGACAGATCGCAGTTACCTTAGAAAAAGACAAGCCCAGTATAACAAACTTCCAAGGTTTTAATGTATACAATTACACAGACCTATTAATCAAGGATGACTTATGTTCACTTCTTTGCAAAGGTACCAAATTTGTACCCTCCCAGAAATTCAACTTAGTAGATCATATTAAGGAAATCAAATTGTATAGTCGGAGGCTCAATCTTGCTCTCCTTTTGATAGTAACAAGGAAGATGAGGCTACATATATACCTACAGAATTAAAAAGAAAAAGCACTTTCGCACCCCAGTATAACCCACAGGTTAATGTGTTTGATCAGATGGTATGTAAAGATTTATACCACTTGAATAAAGAAATCACTAAAGGGTATTGGAAAACAAGGAATTAGCAGATGACAACATTACAAAACAAGAAAGAGATGTTTTGAATGAATACATGCATAAGCAGGAAGTAAGAATAATGAAACCCGACAAGGGTGGGGGGGCAGTTATTTACTCTAAGAAGGCATATGTTACTGAGATACATAATATATTACACTTTTCTGGGAATTATGAAATGGTCTCCATCAATCAAATTAACACAGGTTTCAGGAAAGTCGATCTAGCTTTGGAAGAATATTTGATTGACAATCGGATTACTGATGAACTTTACAAATTTCTAAAAGTTGATTTTCCAGTTATGGCTCAGATAATAGGGATTCCTAAGATCCATAAATCCCTGACTAAACCACCTTTTAGACCCATCATTTCAGGCTCGAAGTCAAAGACTTACAATATAGGAGTAACCATCGACAGATGGACTAAGCACATTTACCAAAATGTACCTTTCATTATTAAGGACTCATGGGATTTTTTGGCTAAGCTCAGTCCTGAAATATGGACGGAACAGTGCACATTAATTACCATTGATGTATGTGATTTATTTTCATGTATTCCCAAGGACGAAGGGCTTGAGAGGTTTGCTAGAAGTTTAAGAAAATTTTCGTCAATGTCTTGGGACAAAATAAATTTAATCGTAGATATGATGGGTTTGGTATTGGACCACAATTATCTCACTTTTGAGGGTGAATTTTTCAGACAGAGCAAGGGGGTTGCTATGGGGGCATCATGTGCCCCCATTTTTGCCAATTTAGTTATGTCTGATTGGGAGAATGAATTTATAACCAATTGTGTATTCTCTAGTCATATCACCTTCTATGTGAGATTCTTGGACGATATATTTATTTTGTGGAAAGGACCAAAGGAGAAAATAACACAATTTGTTGAATATATCAATGGTACGACCCACTTTCTGAAATTTACCCATGACATCAGTAATACAGGTATTGCCTATTTGGATGTTTACATAGGTTTGACTGATGAGGGTTTTACATCTAGGATATATCGGAAAAGTACATTTTCCAATGATTATTTATACTATGGGAGTGAACATCCACCGCACATTTTTAAAAATATTATCAAGGGACAATGTATTAGATGTGCTAGAATGTCATCAACTAGAAAATTCATGGAGGGAGAAATGGAACTTCTTGAACTTTTTAAAAAAAGGGGATACCCTATGGGCATGATTATTGACACTACTGAATATGTCAAATCACAATGGGGATCCAAATATAAACCCTTATTGGGTCATGCCAGGGAGATTAATGCAAACATACAGAATGGAAATATGGGTAGAGTATGTGTTTTGACTTACACGCCTTATAGTATAAAGATTAAGGATATTATAAATAAATATTGGGACGTTATAACAGTTACAGATGTCAACAAAAAGATTTTAGGTGAAAAACCTAGGATTGTGTATAAGACAGGCCCCAATATAAAAAGGTTACTGGAAAGTTCAAAGTTAAGGAAAGGTGAAAATAAAAAAGGAAAGTTATTCACCAGAAAGTGTGGAAGATGTAAACAATGTAAGTATATTAACACCAGCAGTGACATTGTTTTGGATGATATCAACCACACTAGGATAAGAAGTATAGGGGGCAATTGTTGCACCAAACATATAGTATATCTAGCTCAATGTAAACAATGTTCGGCCTATTATATAGGCAAAACAGAAAGGGAGCTAAAGAAACGAATTTATGAACATTATTACAGAATTAAGAAAATGGATAGCAAAAATGCACTATACAGACATATCAAGAAAAGTGGTGAAGAACATACATTTTCATTCTCTATTATAGATAAGGAGGAAGAAACACTTTTTGGGGGTGATTGGAAACCAGACTAGCCTGTAAGGAGAGCAAGTGGCAGATTTTGACTGATTCAACTAGAAGTCCAGGTATCAATGATTTCATCAGTATTAAACCTTTTTTAATTATGGATTCATTTTAAAACTTTTAATTATGCATAGTAGAATTTATATATATATATATTTTATTTAACATATCATTAAAACTATTGGTTTTTAGCCTTATAATGTATTCACAGTGATATAGGTGTGGATCACTGTCTCTTTAAATGAAGAATTAAATGTTGGCCAAAATTTGCTTTTAAATCAAAGGATTATGATGTTAGCACTAGTTCTGATGAAGTCTGCGATGGTGCAGATGAAAGCGCTAAACTAGTGCTACTGGATGATGTTTTTTACTGTCAATAAAGGACTCAGTATTTCCATTCAGCGGTTTTCTCTTATCTAAGTCTGGAGCACATTTGGATTTACTATTGTGACAGTTTCTTGTGGATTTTGCATCAGCGTTTCACAAGTGCACTTTGTATTCTGGATATTTTTTATGCTTGGCAAAAGTATTGGGTTATTTTCACCTTCAGTATACACTGTTACTTTGTGGTACACATTTGAGCTGTTCGTGGCTATCCTAGCTACGTTCCACCGTCTGTTTCCTGCAGGAGCTGGTTATCATTAGTGATTGTGTTAGAGAACCAGGAGAGAACATCTACAAGGGCTGAGATATTGTCTCCAGGAGGGATATAAAGGGAGACTATGCATATAAGTTTATGTTTGTTTATATGAAGTATGGCTGGAATTAGTTCTGCCTTGCCAAATTTGGGAATAGGTTTGGTACAGGGGGGTAACTAAGTGGGATGATGAGTAGAGGGGAGCGACTCCGCCTCTTTTTTTTAAGTGTTCTGTCTTTCCTAATTATGGAGTAATTGGGTGGGGTTAGTTCACAGTCTTTTATATGGGGTTTGTGACAGGTTTCGGAGATGGCCAGAATATCGGGTTGGTTATGGAGAAGCCAGGCATGGAGGTTAGGAATTTTGTTGCATATGCTCTGAGCATTTAGAGATGAGAAATGGAGGGGTTTAACCAGTTGTGGGAGGAGGATGGGATTGGGAGGTTGAGATGTGTGAGGGAGAAGGGCCAGGGTTGTGGGTGAAAGTTGCCGGAAAGAAGGATAGAGCTGAGATGGCAGAAGAGGTAAATGAGTTGCTTGGCATGTAATCTATGGGGTGTAAGCTTTATGGAGATGTGGCTAATATAGATGTGAATAAAGTTTTTGGAATTAGGTAAGAGTTTGTAGGTGAAGAGCATACTATTATTGAAGGGGTAGAGACTGGGTGATATGCAGGTTGAGGAATATGTGTGCATCATGGAGATTGGGTAAGTTGTATGAAATGGGGGTGGGTGATTTACACTGAGAGGTTGGGTGAGACAGGTTAGGTAAGGTATGGTAATAAGTAGTAGTATTTGAGTTAAAAGTGAAAGAGGTTTGGTAGACATGATGACTATTCAGGATATAAAGGGGAGTGAGTTTGGGATTAAGCAGATATTAGTAAAAATTTAAAGTATGGGTTTGAGTACCTGAGAAGATAATATGGATAGTTTGTGTTAATGTGGTAGGAAGTTTTGGCATAGGAGGGATGGATTATAATGTCACATATTCAATGTTAGAAGTTATGTATGAGCTGTTTGGGGTGTTTACTGGGTATGTTTCTAATGGGTAGTTGCTACTGTGTGCGAGTGCAAAAGTATTGTAGATAGGTAGTAATTTGTAATGAGAGAGGTTAGTTATAATTACTTAAGCAGATTTGGTGGATTGAACTCTGTTGGGTGTGGCTTGGTCAAGTTTAAATTACAGGTATTGGGGTGGTGGGATATGGGGGCAGGGTTGGGGAGGGGAGTGAGCCAGAGCATAGGGAGGGGGAATGGAGCGGGATGAGCCAAGATCCAAGCAAAGACAAGTTTGTGTTTAAGAAAAAATCAGAACTGATCAAGGACTGGTCTGAAGCAGTAAGTCATTTCTTAACCATTTCTCAGGTGGAAGAACAGGATAACCTTGTATCAGTAGGCTACTGTGGTCTCAATTTAAATTAACAAACACACAGCATTTGATCAGTTATGGATACTATTTGCTAACAAAAGGGAATAAAAGAGAAATGGAAGATGAGTGTGTGTGGGGGGGGGGGCTGCCTACAAGCCAAAGCAGAGTGTTCTCCAGGGGGTAAAAAGAAGTTATGTCTTACCATAACGTTCCATCTGTATCGTTGATCCTCGTTCACTCATTACATGCATGGGTTATCGGTTCTGACCTCGGAACCGAGCCGGCCGTCTTCCAAGCTCGCGACAGCCACAAACTCTTGAGCTAAACTCTTACCCACAATTCCCTGTTCCCTCAGATTGAGTTTGCAAGTCAAAGACAATAGAGGCTACCTCTAGTCAAAGGACCTAACGGAACCGGATGATGAGATCCACTGTAAGCCTTAGGAAGGGGAAGGAGGGAGGGTCGTAATGACTGAATGAGGATCAACAATACAGAAGGAACGTTATGGTAAGACATAACTTCTTTATCTGATATTGTTATTCCTCATTCATTCATTATGCCTGGGACAGAGTCCCCAGCTACCTTTATCCCTGGGAGGCTCTCATGGAAGGACATTCCTGAGCACCACTGAACCAAAGGACGCTCTTGCTCTGGAGGCCAAATCCAATTTGTAATGGCTGATGGAGGTATGAGGTCTAGACCAAGTTGCAGCTGCACAAATGTCAGGTAATAGAAGCTCTAGCATGGAAGGCAGCAGAAGTTGCTACCGACCTAGTGGAATGAGCCCTAACGGCTGTAGTCAGAGGGATATCGTGAGTTTTGTGAACAAATGTTACACAGTCTTTTAACCATTTAGCCAATGTGACCTTAGAAACAGCACATCCAAGTCTAGGCCCATCCAAGTCTAGGCCAGGAATAGCTGATATGATTTGCGAGAAGCCTTAGTTCTGTCCAGATAGAAAGAAATTTGTCTATGAATGTCAGGGGTATGTAGACAATACTCTTCCCTCTGTTAGAATGATTGGGAAAGAAAACTGGTAATTCAATGGATTGGTTAATGGACATTTCATTGATCATTTCTGTCAGGAAGGAAGGATTAGTTCTCAATGACACTCTATCTTTATGAAAGGTCAAGTAAGGCCACTTGATGCATAGAGCTTGAAGTTTAGAGATATGTCTGGCAGAAGTAATGGCGACCAAGAACAAAGTTTTCCAAGAAAGAAACTTGAGGTCACATGAAAAAGCTGGTTCAAAAGGAGATGTAGTCAAAGCTTGCAGTACTAAAGACAGGTGCCATGGCTGGCTAGGTTCTCAAAGGGGGTTTCAAATGATTTACGCCTTTTAGAAAAGTCTTGCATAATTTGTGTGACATAAGAGAAGAGTCATGCACACCATTGTGAAAATTAGATATTGCGGCCAAATGAACTTGAATGGTAGAAGCAGATAGGCCAGATTGAAATAAACTGGACAGGTATTCCAGTACTCCCGGCAGTGGTGCTAAAAAGGGTCTATCCGTTTATCCTTCAGCCAAATGGTAAACCTTTTCCACCTGCTGAGATAAGTAGTTCTGGTGGAAGACTTATGAAATGCAATAAGAATGTCACGTTCTGGGGAAGAAAGATCAGTCTGCCTGAAGTGGAAGAGCCAAGTTGTGAGCTTCAGGCTGTTCAGGTTGGGGTGAATGAGGTTCTGTGGATGGGAAATCAAGTCCGGAGTTGGATTGAGAATCCATGGTTGATCTAGCAGGTGAGACCATAAGAAAATGAACCAAATTTGACGAGGTCAATATGGCGCTATGAGGATTATCTTGCTCTTCAACAGGCAGGCTTTCTTCAGGAACTGGGGAATGAGAGGAAGAGGGGGAAAGGCATAAAGCAGACCCGAGGGCCAATTGTGGACTACAGCGTCCCTGGGTGACTGTCCCTGAGGGGGAACCAGGGTGAAGTAATTGCTACATTTGTAGTTGGTTGGGGATGCAAAGAGGTCGCAGCAAGGGAGACCCCAACGGTTGAAAATCTCCGCCACTATAAGAGGATTCAGAGACCACTCGTGCAGTTGCAGAATGCACCTGCTCAATCTTTCTGCTATCACATTGGAACTCCCGGGAATATGCATTGCTATTAGAAAGCAGTTGGTATCCATTGCCCATTGCCATATCCTCATGGCCTCTCGACAAAGTGGGTAGGATTTGGTTCTGCCTTGTTTGTTGATGTACCAGACTACAGCCATGTTGTCCGATTGAATTGCAATAGCCCCTGATGGAAGGAGGGGATGAAATGCTTGCAATGCTAGAATCACCGCCCTCAGTTCTAGGACATTTATATGCAGATGAGCCTCTAGTTCCGATCACGTGCCTTGGACTGTCTTCCCCTGAAAAAGCCCCCCCACCCCATCAGGGAGGCGTCCGTGGTCACTGTGGCTTTGGGCTGTTGGGGTCTGAAGGGGCGAGACCATTGTGACGGGTTCTGTGACATCCACCAAATCAAGTCTTGTTTGCATCTCTGAGTCACCCGAATTTGGGACAGGGAACTGAAAAGGGTACCACTGGGCGAGTAGTAACCACTGTAAAAGCCTCATGTGGAATCTTGCAAGGGGGACAATGGTGACGGAAGCTGTCATGGAACCCAACAGCTGGAGAACAGAATGTGCTGTGGATCTTTCCCTTGAGAGGATGGGTATGAGTTGTTTTATCCTTAAAATTCTGTGCTCTGGAATCGATGCCGTGCAGTTCTTTGTATCCAGCAGCACCCAATGAGTTCTATGGATTGGGATGGGGGAGAGGTTGGAATTTTGCCAGTTTATAGTTACACCTAGCCTTTCTGCGGTGTCAAGAGAGTATGCCAAGGCTTTTTCCAATAGATGTCTGGTGGGGGCGGTGATGAGCCAGTCGTCTAGGTATGGAAACACCCGGAATCCATGCAGTCGCAGGTGAACTGTGACAACTGCCATGCACTTTGGTGAATACTCTGGGGGCTGTAGAGAGTCCAAAGGGCAGTACTCGGAACTGGTAATGACTGGCTCCCGCACGGAAGTGAAAGAATCTTCTCGATGGTCTGTCCACCTTTATGTGGTAGTACGCATCTTGAAGATCTATAGAGCACATCCAATCGCCTACCTCCAAGAGTGAGAGGATAGACTGTATCATGACCATCTGGAATTTCTGTATCTCTACGAATTTGTTTAGCACACTGAGATCCAAAATCGGTCTCCAGTCCCCAGTCTTTTCTGGCACTAAAAATAATCTTGAGTAGAATCCGGATCCTATCTGGTCTGGTGGGACTATTTGGATGACTCTTTTTCTTAGCAGCTTTGAAATCTCTAATGCTGCTTCTTCCCTTTGACTGGGTGGAATGTCAGGTAAGATTCTTAGGGGGGTGGGGGGGATAAAGATCAAAGGGAATATGATAACCTCTGGTTATTATCTCTTGTACCCAAGAATCGGTGGTAATGGCTAGCCAGGCTGTAGGGTACAAAGATAAATGACCCCCAACCGCTTCCAAAGGAAAGCAGTTGGGCCGCTCTTCAGGAGCACTGGTAGGACTGGCCAGAGAAAGAATCTCTGGAACCTTGGTTACGCGGACCTCCTCTGCCCCTAAAGGGGCATTTTCCATAAGAGTTTCCCCCTCTGCCTCTAGGAGAAAACTCGGCTTGGGGTGTCATGGAAAGACTTTTTGTGCCACATCTTCCCTCTCTTCTGGTTTCTGGAGAAAGCCCGTTGAGGGGAAAAATAACGGACACCCACGGCAGAAAGTGTCTTACCGTCCTGTTCACATCTAGCCAGTGTGTCTTTTACCTTGGGTTCAAATAACGAAGAGGCTTCAATGGGAGCATTCAGAAAGGAAGCCTTGAAGGGTTCCGTGAAATCAAACAAGCGCATCCAGGCATGCCGTCTCATGACTATGCATGCACCCGCTGCTCTAGCTGCTCCTTCTGATGCGTGAGAACTCAAACACATCGAGGAGTTAGAGATCGATTCAAGGGTGGCTAACTGTGAGGCCAATTTTTCTGGACCTCATCAGACACAGCTCCGGCCAAAGTTTCAGAGGGCTCAGAAATTAAGTCTCTTTGAAGCTTGGTAAAATGTGCCATATAATTTAGGGACCCGACTGCAAAGGTCGTTGATGCAAAGGTACGCTTCCCTAATCTGTCCAGTGCCCGGGACTCTTTGTTGGGCAGGTGGACAGTCTGGCTTTCTTCCACCAGAACCTTCTTTGTTGCAGCCGCCACCACCAAGGCATCTACAGGAAGACCTTTGGACCAGTGAGGCTCACTATCTGGAGGGGACAAGATTTTATCTGGTCTGCAGGGAATGGCGTCAATGGCGTCAGAAGCCTTCCATGCATGGTGCATGACGAGCCAGACAAGGTCATTGGCAGGTGGAGTAACCCAGGAGGTAGGGGGCCGAGCACGAAAGGCCTGCAGGAACACAGACTCTTCAGAGGTCGAAATCACTTCTCTGCTTAAGTATTTCGAGGATATCTCCAAAGGATACCTCAGAGGGTGACCGAGGGGACCCTTCCCCATCATCAAAGTCTGTGTCTTCCGTGAGGGACTCCTCTGGGGAGTCCACGTGCTTCCACTTACACAAACTCTTGTGATGAACTTCCTCAGGGGGAGAATCTGAGGAAGACAGCGCAAAAGGGGCCTCCAGTGGGAGTGTGTCCTGAGGCCCTTGTGCCCGGTGTCCACCAGGGGAATCATGTGCAAACTGCGGTCCAGAGGAGGATGGGGGCACTGATAGCACAGGATCGCCAACAGATGTAAGAGCCTTCTCCATGAGTCGGAAGGCTGGTCCACCAGAGGAGGTCACACCTCGCTCAAGCAAATCAGCCCGCCGTCTCCCTGGATAGTACGTAAGCCATAGCTAGCATCCTGAGCAGTGACTGGAGTGACAAGTCTCTCATGCCACAAAGGCAACTGTGACTCCTTAGTGAGATCCATGAAAGGAGCCGAAGTGAGGGAAGTCTGTGCTACAGCAGGGGGCTTCAAAGGCAATGAAGGAGGAGAAAAGGTAGGAGTCTTTGGAGAAGGGTGTTCACCTACGAAGGAAGAGTAGGTCCTGGAGGGTTGGATACCTCTGGCCAAAAGCAACTGATCCACAAGATGGACCACATCATGTTCCGTGAGGCTTCTAGTGGATCTCACGGACATAGCTGAAGGGGAGTCAGATCTATCCAAGGATGCAGGAAACTCGGTGCCCACAAAGGGGTCTTTGGACAGTGCTAAAATAGGCATCTGCACCGAGAACAATGGAGCCATTAAGGTTTGTACTACTGGTATCTGCACCAAGGAGATCATTGGTGCTGAAGGTAAGGTCTGCATCGACGAGGTCGGTGCCGAAGTGGTAGTTGGCACTATGGTAGGTGCCGAAAGAGTCTGTGCGGAAAAAGAGGTGGTTGGTACCACGAGGATAGTCGATGCCATGTAAATTGTCAGAGTCGAAGCAAGAGAGGGCATCGGAACAGTTGACGCCAAAAAGGTTTGCATCTAGGAAAAAGTCAGTGCCGGTAAGGAGGTCTGAACCGAGGGGCCCCTTGGTTCCGATGAGGTGTAGGGCACAAAACTCGGTGCCGAAGTAACGGATGCTTCGGTGCAGAAGATCTAGGCACTGAAATCCTCTGGGCCGAGGAAGTCAAATCCAAACTAGAAATTTGGCCTTTTTAGGTCTCGGTTCCTGGTGGTCCCCAGTAGGAGACAACGAAAGAGACTTGGCCTTCGCCTTCTTGTGTTCATCTCTTTCCTTATGGGAACTAGGAGGGGTTGAAGCCTCCGACCCAGAAATAGCCTCTGAAAAGGAAGAATTAAGAAGTCCCTTTAAAATCAGTTTATTTTTCCTTTCCATCAAAGTCCCGTTAGAAAAGTTATCACAAATCTCACAAGGCGGGTCAACAGTCAAGTGAGGCACACCCAAACAGTAAACACACAACGCATATGCATCCGAAATAGGTAATTTCTGCCCACAATCCACACATCTTTTAAATCCTGGACCACCTTTTTTCTCTGCCATGACAGCAAGGTGGAAGGAAGGAAGATGGTACCAACTATGGTGCAATAAATACCCGAAGGTAAAGCAGGAAAGATTTTACCAACGATGGTAAAGGAGTTACCTCATGGTAAAAAGAAAGAAGGGTTAGAAAAAAACAAAAAAAAAGAGTCGCTAGATGCGATAGGGTGACAGATAATTATTTACTTAGCTCAAGAGAAGTGGCTTGACATGACTGAATGGCGATGCGGCAAACGAAATCTGAGGTAACAGGGAGAGGGGAACTGTGGGTAAGAGTTTAGCTCAATTGTGGGTAAGAGTTTATCTCAAGAGTTTGTGGCTGTCGTGAGCTTGGAAGATGGCTGGCTCGGTTCCGAGGTCGGTACCGATAACCCAGGCGTAAGGAATGAACGAGGATTAACAATATCAGATTGAATATTAGCTCAAATAGGTAGACACACACACAAAGTTAACTTTAGCTGTTTGTGTTTGCAGACAGTTCAGACCTGGACTGCGCTTTTCTTATAACAATGTATCCACAGGTCGGATAAAAGATAAAGGTGGTACAGCAGCTGAATACTTACAGTGGTGTTAAGTACAAAGTTAAGTTTAGCCATTTGTGTTTGCAGACAGCTGAGACCCGGACTGCGCTTTTCTTATAACAATGTATCCACCAGTCGGATAAAAGATAAAGGTGGTACAGCAGCTGAATACTTACAGTGGTGTTAAGTACAAAGTTAAGTTTAGCCATTTGTGTTTGCAGACAGCTGAGACCCGGACTGCGCTTTTCTTATAACAATGTATCCACAGGTCGGATAAAAGATAAAGGTGGTACAGCAGCTGAATACTTAGAGTGGTGTTAGGTTGGAGACACACTGAGCTCTTCATGGGGCCTGTAGCAGGGTGGTTGTAATTTTCATTTTAGGTTGTAGACTAAACAATGAAAACATCCGCAGGTAGGCACCACATTCTATTACCTCTTCCGTCTAGTTATTTGCTCACAATTCCTTGGTTCCTCTGCCAGTTTTCCCTAATAAATTCCATCCTCCTCTTGCGTATTTTCTGTACCCCTAACTGTGGTCATTCGTACTGGCAGAATCTCCTTTCTCCATTCTTGTGTTGATTTAGTTCTTAGAATACTTTCTGCTACTTTACTAATATAATATATATATTTTTTAATTTCTCTAAGTCTTTTGGGTTTCTAATACCATGACGGGAATGGACCCTATTCCTAAGTCAAAGTATGATTAAAGTTCATGAAATTAATATTGTTTCAATCTTTGATGTTAGCCAGAAGTACACTTTGCAGCACCTGCAATGTACTCAGTAAAGACTCCTTCTGCAATTCATACAGAGTTACATGTATTGGTAACATATCCAAGTATGACTGTAAATCCTTTTTTTTATAAGACCCATTGCTCCTATTGCTACTAGAACTGTCTGGTTATCTTTCTTCCACATTGCCTTCATTTCTGCTTGCAAACCTTGGTATTTTACTCCATGTAGGTAGCAATTTCAATGATCAATGCTACTTTTGTCTTCTTTTCATGGACTACTGTATCTGGTTTTCTCACATCTATTTTTGAACTGTTGGTAATGGATGATCTCATTTGATATAAACTTCGTAATTTTCTATGACGCTTTCTGGGTTATGTTTCCTATATTTTTCAGCTACTTCAATATTATAAAGTTTGCACAATCCCCAGTGCAACAGTCTTGCCACATTATTATGCCTTTCATTATACAGTCCTTCTGCCATTAGTATATCACAATCAGCAACAAGATGTGCAACTGTTTCCAAGTCTGTTATAAAAAAACTACTTTTACCGGTTTCTCCCTCATGTTCAATGGACTTTGTAAACAAACGTGTACGTAGTCCACTATCTTGGGCCACCAATTCTAACCTTTCGTCTTTTGGTTTAAATCCATCTCTCCTTAACCATCCCTGCATTCAATCCTGATCAACAAGAGGTTGTTCCAAGAGTTTTCTATACTTGCAACTATATTTATGCATTTTCCACATTTCTTGCCTTCTCATCTGATCCTTCACCTTGTATTCTTTTTTGTTTTTTGGCACATTCAGTTGCTGCCTGGCTTTAATCTGCTTCTGGTTTGATTTCCATTCCCACTTGACGCCAATATGCTTCTGTTACACTAAGCAGGGAAGTCATTTTAGACTTTTCTCCTTATCTTTCAAAACTTTCACTCGGTTTGGGTCTTGTGAGGTCAGGAGATATGCATGCAGTCCCACGACTGCAGATCTATACATGCAATCAATTTCGAGGAGGCCCAAAACTCCTTCAGAACAGGGAATATACAGTCTTGGCAAGCACGTTTTTTTTTTTTTTTATAAATCAGTTCATGAGCATGAAGCATCTTTCTTGTTTTCCTGTCCAAACTATCCAACACCTTCTGGGGCCAGTCACTCCAAAACTGTATTAGGACAAGAAAAGCTAATCAGTTTATAGCTTGGACTCTGTTCCTAGATGTCAACACTGTCTTTCAGTCATCACCATCTTCTTTCGGCTGTTCCCGTTAGGGGTTGCCACAGCGGATCATCTGTTTCCATTTCTTCCTGTCCTCTGCATCTTGCTCTGTCACACCAACCACCTGCATGTCCTCTCTCACCACATCCATAAACCTTATCTTAGGCCTTCCTCTTTTCCTGTTACCTGGTAGCTTCATCCTTAGCATCTTTTTCCCAATATACTCAGCATCCCACCTCAGCACGTCCAAACCAACGTAATCTTGCCTCTCTGGCTTTGTCTCCAAACCTTCCAACCTGGGCTGACCCTCCAATATACATATTCCTAATCCTGTCCACCCTCGTCACACCCAGTGCAAATTTTAACATCTTTAACTCTGCCACATCCAGCTCAAACTCCTGCCTTTTTGTCAATGCCACTGTCTCCAACCCATATAACATAGCTGGTCTCACTACCCTCTTGTAGACCTTCCCTTTCACTCTTACTGGTACTCGTCTGTCACAAATCACTCCTGACACTCTTCTCCACCCACTCCATCCTGCCTGTACTCTCTTCTTCACCTTTCTTCCACAATCACCGTTACTCTGAACTATTGATCCCAAGTATTTAAACTCAGCCAACTTTGCCACCTCTATTCCTTGTATCCTCACCATTCCTCTATCCTCCCTCTCATTTACACACATATATTCTGTCTTAGTCCTGCTGACCTTAATTCCTCTTCTCTCTAGAGCATATCTCCACCTCTCTAGGGTCTCCTCCACCTGTTCCCTACTCTCACTACAGATCACAAAGTCATCTGCAAACATCATAAGGGACTCCTGTCTGATCTCGTCTGTCAACCTGTCCATCACCATTGCAAATAAGAAAGGGCTCAGAGCTGATCCTTGATGTAACCCCACCTCCACCTTAAACACATCCATCACTCCCACCGCAGACTTCACCGCTGTCACACTACCCTCGTACATATTCTGTACCACTCTTACATACTTCTCTGACACTCCTGACTTCTTCATACAATACCACAACTCCTCTCTAGGCACCCTGTCATATGCTTTCTCTAAGTCTACAAAAACACAATGCAACTCCTTCTGACCTTCTCTGTACTTCTCCATCAACACTCTCAGAGCAAACATCGCATCTGTAGTGCTCTTTCCCGGCATGAAACCATACTGCTGATCACTAATCATCATGCCCCTTCTTAACCTAGCTTCCACTACTCTTTCCCATAACTTCATGCTGTAACTAATCGATTTAATCCCTCTGTAGTTACTACAGCTCTGCACATCAGCCTTATTCTTAAAAATCGGTACCAAAACACTTTTTCTCCATTCTTCAGGCATCCTCTCACTTTCCAAGATTTCATTAAACAATCTGGTTAAAAACTCCACTGCCATTTCACCTAAACACCTCCATGCTTCCACAGGTATGTCATCTGGGCCAACAGCTTTTCCATTCTTCATCCTCTTCATAGCTATCCTTACTTCCTCCTTGCTAATCCATTGTACTTCATGATTCACTATCCCCACATCATCCAACGTTCTCCCCCTCTCATTCTCTTCATTCATCAACCCCTCAAAGTTTCCATCTCATCAACACACTCTCCTCGCTTGTGAGTATGTTTCCCTCACTATCTTTTATCACCTTTACCTGCTGTACATCTTTCCTAGCTCGGTCATTCTGTCTAGCCAATCGGTACAGGTCCTTTTCTCCCTCCTTAGTGTCCAACCTTTCATACAGCTCTTCATATGCCTTATCCTTCGCCACCTCTCTCTTCGCCATGCACCTCATCTCCTTATACTCCTGTCTACTTTCTTCAGCTCTCTGGCAATCCCACTTCTTCTTTGCCAACCTCTTTCTCTGTATACTCTCCTGTACTTTCTCATTCCACCATCATGTCTCCTTGTCGTCCTTCCTCTGTCCAGATGTCATACCAAGCACCTTTCTAGCCGTCTCCCTTACTAGCTATACTGTAGTTACCCAGCTATTTGGTAACTCTTCACTGCCACCCAGTGCCTGTCTTAACTCATCCCTGAACTCCACCTCACAATTACCCTTTTTCAGTTTCTACCATTTGATCCTTGGTGCTGCCCTCACACTCCTCCTCCTCTTCTTGATTACCAACGTCATCCTACAAACCACCACCCTATGCTGCCTAACTACACTTTCCCAGTCAGCACTTTACAGTCTCCAATCTCCTACAAACTGGCCCTCCTACATAAAATATAATCCACCTGTGTGCATCTTCCTTCACTCTTATATGTCGCCCTATGCTCCTCCCTCTTGTTAAAATACGTATTCACCACAGCCATGTCCATCCTTTTCGCAAAATCCACTACCATCTGACCTTCTGCATTCCTTTGTTTAACACCATACCTACCCATCACTTCCTCATCCCCTCTGTTCCCTTCACCAACATGCCCATTGAAATCTGCTCCAATCACCACTCTCTCACCCTTGGGTACAGTCATCACCACTTCATCCAATTCACTCCAAAGTTTTTCTTTCTCATCCATCGCACACCCAACTTGTGGAGCATATGCACTAACAACATTCATCATTACACCATCAATTTCCAGCTTTATAGATATCACTCTATCCAACACTCTTTTCACCTCCAAAACAATCTTAGCATACTGTTCCTTCAGGATAACTCCTACACCATTTCTCCTCCCATCCACACCATAATAAAACAATTTGAACACACCTCTGATACACCTAGCCTTACTCCCCCTTCCATCTGGTCTCTTGCACACACAATATACCAACCTTCCTTCTGTCCATCATATCAGCTAGCTCAATCCCTATACCAGTCATACTGCCAACATTCAAAGTTCTGACCCTCACTACCACAGTCCTAGCCTTTCTCCTCTCTTCCTGCCTTTGGCTATGCCTTATGCCTCTTCTCCTCCTTCGGCCAACAGTAGCACAATTTCCGCCAGCACCCTGTTGGCTAACAGTAAAGGTGGCAGTCATTGTTAACCCGGGCCACGACTGATCTGGTACGGAAATATTTACTGGTGTCCGCATAAATTTTTTTGGCGAGGTTTTACGCCGGATGCCCTTCCTGACGCAACCCTCCCCATTTATCCAGGCTTGGGAGAGGCACTAAGTTTTATTTGCATTTGTTCATGTCTTATTGCTTATCCGTCATCAGTTCCCAAATATTTATACACTCTCTTTTATTCAAGTTCTTTTAAATCACATTCCTGTCCCAAACTGATGTTTTTTTAGTGCTGCAACTTCCCTGCTTTAAAGGTTGCTTTTGCACATTTTTCAAGACCAAATGACATTCTTATATCATCTGAAAAAAGTCTGACCAATTGCAGTTGTGCTTTCAGTTCCGAATCTAATGAACTATACAGTTTTAAATCACCTACAAAAAGAAGACGAAAAGTCTTTAGCCTTTGTTTGCTGGTAGCCAAACTGCAGCCATGACCTAATCTGTTAAGTAGTCAGCTTAATGGGTTAAAGGCAAGACAAAAGAGCAGCGGTAATAGAGAGTCATCCTGGCATATTCCCCTTTAAATTTTTATCCCTGGAATAATAATCTGTCCTTTATCATGGCTTAACTGCAAAGTGGTTTACCACTGTTTCATTGTTGCTGCAATGTAATCGATCAGTGTAGGGTGTATCTTATACATTTTTAACCACTCTTTTATCCATGAATGTGGGATATTGTAAATTTTTTTCAAAGTCTAGCCATGCCATACTTATAAACACACAGAGAACAACTGAGAACAGTCCACCAAATAAATAAAAATGTAAGCACAGCCTCCTGTCTCAGAACGTGGTAAAATGCACCAGCACGACACCAAAAGTTCAAAATACCAAAGAGTTTAATCCAATAACAGAATAACACACTAGAAGTTAAGCGCTTTCATCCACTAAGGACTTCTTCAGAACACTTATTAAAAATTGCAAATCCATTAAATACATTGAAAATACATCACATGTCCTTCCTCCATTAAAAATTTTAAGTGCAAGTACCTAAAAATTTAAATTTAAAGTGCAAGTGCCTAAAAATGCCAGTGCATAATAAAAACCTTCCATTAATATAATCTCAATTGAATGACATAATGCATTTATATATATTAAAATATGTCAACCACTATGGCTGGTAGATTGACCACTCATTCACAATTATTTACAATTATTTACAATTGTCTAAAACAGGTTTTATGGAGACATGCTCATTAATACCAGGGTGCATGGAGGCATTTAATTTAACCTGCCACCTTACCTCCTTGTCACTCACTGCTTTTTTAACATCTCCACCCCTTACATTAGGTCTAACTATCTCTAGAATACCAAAAGTAAAGTTTGAACACTCCTTACTGATTTTTAAGTGTTTCCATAAAGCATTGTTCTCGTCCTGCTTCTTGATGCTATATTGGTGATCATAAATCCTATTACGTAGGCATCTAGTAGTTTTCCCTACGTAGAAGCAGGAACAGTGAGTGCAAACAGCTAAGTAAATGAAATTGGTGGACCTACAATTCCCCTTTTGAAAGTGAATTTTAGTTTTGTTATAATTCTGTAGGGTTAAGTCCTGCACTACCGTTATATGTTGGCACTGTGAACACGTGCCACATTTAGTTGTCCCCCTCCTGTTGTTTAACCTGGTCTGTTTTTTCTCTAATAAGAACTTCAAATTCAGACCATTCCTATGCACAAACTGGGGCTCACTCCCCACTATATCCCAAATCCTCTTATCTGCTCTAAATACCTTCCAATTCTTCTGAATAATATTTTTTATGTATTTACTATGTGGTCCATATTGTATGATACAGGCTTTCCCATATCTGTTCGTCATATCAGTACCGCTGTTGGGAGTATGTTTTATGGGAGTATATTTTTGTGATATGTTGATTGATCGTCCCCCCCCCCCCCCAACAAAGGTATAAACCTAATGCCCCACTGTTGCCGAACATAGGTCCTTAAATCATTAATCATACCTTCAGGGTATCCCCTTTCTTGAAAAAAAGCACCTATTTTTCCTAGTTCAATTTCCAGATCCCTAATATCAGAAGTCATCCTTGCAGCTCGAATAAACTGCCCCTTTACTATATTTCTTTTCTGGGCCCAAGGATGACTACTGTTGAAATGTAAATAGGAATTACTGAAAGTGGGTTTCCTGAAAATATTAGACTTAAATTTACCTTCATCTAGTGTGATCAATACATCGAGATAAGAAATACTTTTTTTATCCATATTGATGGTAAATTTTAGATACTCACTACAGGAGTTGATGTAACTAAAAAAATCATCTAACTCCCCTTTACTCCCTTTCCATACTAGAAAAATGTCGTCTAAAAAACGGTAATAGCAACCGTTAGTGTTCCATCCACTTGGACCCCATGATGTATTCCTTTTCCCAGTTGAACAAAACAAGGTTTGCATAAATGGGGGCACAAGCTGCCCCCATCGCAACCCCTTTGGATTGTCTAAAGTACTCCCCCTCATAGTAGATATAATTGTGGGTTAGTACTACCTCCATAAAGTCCAGAATTAGAAGTGTTCTCTCCCAGGTTACCTGACCAAGTTCCTGTATACTATCCTGGAACCGTCTCATCCCCTCCTCATGGGGTATACTGGAGAAAAGGTCAACCACGTCAATGGTAACCAACCATTCAGCTCCCTGGGATATATATGGTACCAACCTACCCAAAAAGTCCCAGGAGTCTGCGACTAAATGGGTGATGGTTCCTAGGCTCGATTTTAACCATTTGTCCACGACTTTCCCAAAAGGAAATGTTTTAGAAAAACTCCCTGAAATTATTGGTCTGAATGGCGGGTCAACCGAATCCTTGTGGACCTTGGGAATGCCCACTATAGTACCAATAATAGGATGTTCCACTTTCAGGTATTTGCCCAGATCGACATCAATGCTCCCTTCTAATATAAGATCATTTAACAGGGAGTCCACTTTACTATATACATGCCATACTTATATTCTTCCCCTTTTTACAGTTCTCCATTATGACTTTATTTAATAGCAAATTATCCTTTTTTCCATATGACTTTCTTTTATTACCCTTTTGTTCTATTGCTCTGATTGAGTTTTCTTCTAAATGACTATAAACTCTTGTTGGCATCAATTCTAGTATATAGTTTATACGTCATCAGAAGTCAAGTTATTGGTCTATCATTTTTAGGGTAGGTTGCAAGTTCACTCTCAAGTAGGAGCATTGTTTTTTCTGCTGTTAGCCAGGTTGGTGTCTGTTCGGGGTGTGCATATAAATAGTTATTACTCATGGCTAAATCCTCATGTAAAGATGTTAATACTTTTAGCCAGAAGTTAGGTATTACATCTGGGCCTGGGGTTTTCCAATTATGAGTTTTTCTTAATTTTGTTTCAATCTCTCTGGCCATTACTTCATCCCATTTCATATCCTGTACATTTAAACTTATTTCTTCTTTTACTTATGCTATCCATTTAGTATCTTTGTTATGTTCCACAGGATCTTCACCAATATTTCTCCAAAATGTATCTATTTCTTCTTTTTTGTTGGTGCAACAATTCCTTTTATCTTGTTTCTCAATTCTCTACAAAACGTTTTTGGGTCATCAATAAATTGCTTACTTTGTACTTTTTCTTTATATTTATCTGCATATCTTCAAAGTTTTTCTGCCTGTGCTGATATTTTTAGTTTACTTGCGATAGTGCATAATAGATCTGTTCTGATACTGTGCACTGCTTTTATCACATCTATCTTACTGAGTATTTTTGTTGATCTGTTCCCTCTCATACACTTTTCTAACAGTGACACTTCTTGTCTTAACTGCTTTATAGTTTTCTCTATTTGATACTTCCATGATGGCATTCAATATCTCCCCTTCCTTTCCCTTACTACCCCATGTTTTTGTGGTAAGACTATCTGTTAATTTAGCTGCACAGTAATATATCCTATTTACTTCTGTTATATCACATGAACCTTTATGGATAGTCCTAATTACTGTGTTCATTTATTTTATCAACCTTCTAACTTTTTGGCTTTTATTGACTTTCTGTAGTCTACTTCTATCACTGATCTTAATATGTCTGTCCATTTCAAGCACCTCTTCTCTTAGATCATTTTCTTCTAAACTGAGGGCACATTCTTTGTTCTCCATTTTCTGCAGGCATTCTACAGAAAGTTCCAGAGCATCTTCCAGTTGCACATTCTTTTCAGTTTCATCCTAGGTCATCCGTTGCTCTTTCATATGGGAGCTCACGGGCCTATCACTCCACAACGTTGACTGCGTCAGAGTTACCACAGTTTTCTATATTTAACCACAAAAACTCCAAGCACAAAATAGTAAAATACAACCATCCAGTCCAGAGATAAACAAATTTATTGCGTTTTAGCACCTTGGCATAAACTGCCTTCAGTGGAATAAAAAACACATACAAAACACTTAATTTTATACACCTTTCTAATGCAATGAAATACTTATTTATTCAATTAAATTAAAACTTTCCAATTACAGGATATGTTCAAGCCATCTGGATTTAAAGTGCCAAACTTTAAAATAAGTAAAGCTTCCTTATGTTAAGTTATGTGCAACAACAAAGAACTAATGCATATCTGCAACATGCCTATTGTAAGTTAGACACAGATAAGGTACCATATAAATCACAATTTATGCCTCTGTTTAGGCATGAGGGGGTTCAACAATTTTCTGTGATGGTTAATATGCAATAGATAGCCTTTTCTGATGATTTTGAAAAGCATAAAAATCTAGTAAAATATAACCTTACTAATAAAATGAAGTGTTTTGAATGTGTTTTTTATTCCACTGAAGGCAGTTTATGCCGAGGCACTAGAACACAATAAATTTGTTTACCTCTGGATTGGATGGCTGTATTTTACAACAGTTTTCTGTTCCTTCTCTTGCGGTGCAACTTCAACTGAACGTTTGCATTAGTTTCCTATGAAAGGCTTCAAAATATCTTCACACGGCAACTGATCAGAGGTTTCCTGTTCCATGGGTGTCTCCTTAAATTGGGGATACACTGCTCTATCCTGCTGTGGTGCTATTTGAGTTAGATTTTCTACATTAAATCCGTCACTTTGCAGGTAATATTCTGTATGGCTGTTCTTACTATCCTTAAGGATTTGTATCCAAAATCCCACTTTCTCCTTATTTCAATTTCCCTCTGCTTTATAGCTTTCTACTTGTGTTATGAACCGTGTGGCTCAAAAATATTTCAAATCAGGTAATCCCAAGCCACCTTGTTTTACTGGAAGGATCAACTTATCCTACTTGACCCTTCCCCTCTTCACCTCACAGATAAAAAACTCCATTAACTACTGTCCACAGTTTCTACTCTGGTTGATAAAAATATGCCTGACCTGTACATAAAACCAAAGGGACTAAAAATATTTTCACTGCTTGCACCTTCCTATCCATAAACAAGAGCTTCCAGTTTCTCAGTTTTTGTGTTATCCTTTATTTAGTCTCTTCCCACATATCCTTAGCATCCATAACAGAATCCTTTTTAACACTTTCTCATAAATAACTCAACCTTATAGATCACTTTAGTGTCCCCATAAATATGGGTACTGCTGAAGCAATTCTTGTGTGGCTACATAGTTTATAGCTATAGCCTTTGTTTTGTCTTCACTAATTTTACATCCTAAAAAGACTTGAAACAGTTTCAGAATGCTCCACAACGCTGAGATATCCTTTCCTAGTTTTATCAGGTAAAAAATTATATCACCTGCAAATAAAGACAACTTTTCTTGACTACCATATCAATTACATCCTTGAATTTTTGAGTCCCTTATTTTCTTTGCCAATGACTTTAACTATAATGCAAATAACAAAGGGGAAAGAGTACACCCATGCCTGGTACTTTCTGTTCAGACACAACCTATCAGAGAGGAACTCTCTTGCTTTAATTCTTGCCTATGATCCCTCATATATCCTCCTAATTAACTTTATTATTGTATAAAGGAATGCAAATGCTTCCATTGCCGTACTAAAATAATCCCAGCTTACTCTGTCAGACGCTCTCTCTGCATCAGTACCCACCAACAACAGCAGTATTTTCTTCCATTCCACTGACCTGTGGATCATCATTGTTCTATTAATGTTGTCAGATATTTGCCTTCCCTCTAGAAAACCACATTGATCCATATCTATCAATTTTGGCAATACATTTGCCATTCTCTTAGCTACTATAGACAAATACTTTATAATCATGGTTTAAAACTGAAATGGGTCTACATGAAACATAGTCCATCAGGTCTTTACAGATGAGCAATAACTGGGGCAAAATATTCTTTAAAACTCTGGGTGCTGAAACAAAGGGCAAGGAAGAAAACTGATAATGGTGACTTTCCTCATGAACTTTAGATACCACCTGTTCACTCTATAAATGGGAACGTGCAAGTAGAATTCCGTGACGTCCAGAGTAACAAAGAGTGCCTGAGGGCTTATAAGAGGAAGCAAGAACTGTAATGTCAACATCTTGAATTCTAGCACACTTAGGAATTTGTTTAATCTTGATGGACCATCTTTCCTTAAAACGAGGAACAGCTTTGAGTACAGTCCTTTGTTCTTCTGTCCAGGGGGCATAATCTCTAATTTACTTATGGACACTTTTTTGCAGCAATGGGACTTATCAGTTTTTTTTTCTGGCAGGCATGCAAGGTCTCTGTATTTTAGCTGGGCCTATGAGAATATCTCTGTTTCCCATCTGAAGACTTCCTTCATCTTGTAAAGTTTTTCTAGATGAGATATACTCTGGTGGTGAATCAGGGAATAAGGTATCCTCAGTGTCAGATCAGAAATATGGGGATATACATTTTCTTCTTAAATGTAAGCTCATCAGCATCTGAATCTGTGATATTAGTGTCTTCATTCTGGAGTGTGTAGCATTTTCCTCCTGTTAGCAGGAACCCCAGACACTGTAGCCATCTCCAAAGATATCTGCTAGGATTCAGGCTAATGAATCCTTGGCCAGCTGGTGCAAAGTCCTTGAATGTAGCCTGGGCAGTGGCATGGGATGAGGCACTATCCTGATTTCCTCTATTTGGGTTTGAACATTTTAGGCCTCAGTAGTTCTTGGATAGCCATCTTAGAGATCTGAGGTCATGTCCATCACCCTATAACTCAACAAAATTTCTGCAAACTTCTTCAAAAATGAAGTCAAGGCCAAAGTCAGTGATCTCTCGCTGACTAAATTTGTAGATCATTGCAAATTAGGAGCTGCCATTGAATCTCACATTGACACAAATGTTCTCCAGGAGGGGGCTGACAGACAAATAACTAGTGTCAAAGCCATTGACTAAAACTAAATGCCAAGAAATGCAAAATAGCATCCTTTGGGAAGTCATCCATCCATGGTAAATATCATATGGACAACACACCCCTTAGAGTTGACCCAGTAGTCAGGGACTTGGGGACACACACAGACAGTAATCTAGCCTTTCATCATCACATGTCTACAGTGTTGGGGAAATCATTCTATGTTGCACAACTTGTGAACAAAGGTATGGCATCTAAGTCCAAGGAAGTCATTGTTCCACTATATTCAGCATTCATCTGACCTATCATTGAGTACAATGCCCCTCTGGTATGTTCCTAACCAGGCATATCCAACAACTGAAATGTCCACAGAGGTTTCTCACTAAAAGAATACAGGGCGTAAGCAATATGTCCTATGCAGACCGCCTCAAGGACCTATCCCTGTATTCTGTCTCCTACAGGCTTTTGACGGGAGATCTATGCCTGGCATACAGGGCATTGTCAGACCCCACTCTGATAGACCTCCTGCATATCCACAAAACAAACAGTACCAGAATTACCCGTTCTAAAGACTTAAAACTTGCCTGTGATATAAATAGGACCTGTTGGAGAGATAGGTATGTATCCCAGAGACTACCCCCGTCTATGGAACAGGTTCCCCATCCATGTGAAGCAGAGTTCCTCCCTAAACCAATTCAAGTGCAACTTGGACAATTGGATGGGAAACCAGAAATTCATCCCTGGTTTGGCACCTATGTCTCTAATGCAAACAGGTAACCTGTAAATGGTTCATCTCCCAGGCCCATTCTTACACTTAAGGGTACCAGAACTTGTCAGAGATTTGGGATGCGTGGCTAGGCTTAAAAAGGCCCTTGTGGTCATTAGCCTAATAAACACCTATGAACCTATGTGCAATGACTGACCATATGGACACTGAAGTGACAGGTAACCCTGGATTTCTTTCAGTATGCAGCAGCCAAGACAGCCTTTGGGAAAACTGCTGCTGCTGCCTCTCAGACTGAAGGCCATGGAACTTCTGGTTGTTCTTTGCACTTTGCAGATATTTCCTGGAATCCACCACCACTACTGGCATCATGGTAGTTTCTTTATGGGTCGATTGTCCTGAAGTTGCTGGCCACAATGAAATCATTTCTAGCAAACACTATTTTTGCTCCTCTGAAAATGGACAGAGAAGAGCTATGAATCTGGCAACAGCAGCTGTTTGAATCTTATCCTCTTCCTTGAGGGCCAAACAACTTGCTGCCATTACAGGAGGTAAGAAGGATGCTGGAAGTTTCCTGGAACTCTGTGGCCTAGCATAACAGTGGTGTTACTCTGGTCTCTGTTGCACTGTTTGTACCATTGTGTGGACTGTGGGCTAACCATATGATGAGGTCTGATACGGTAAACAAGGTGGAAGCCTAACTATTGAGCTTATTCCACAACTCAGCAGCCTCCTCCTTCTCCAACATCTCAGACTTGCTGTCTGTTATGTTGCTTTGTAACAGTAGCATTTCCGCTTGATAAATGGACACCTTAGTGAGAAAGCCAATGATATATGTAACCATCTTTCATGGAGATACAATTCCCAGGAGTCCCTGAAGGATGAGACATGGGGCTACACAATGTAGAATCTATTTTCAGGGCTGCTGCTGTAACTATGAAATCCACAACAGAATTCCCAGACCAACATGCTTAGGCCTTGGGGGGAGGATGAAATATCCAATCAAGTTTCTTTGACTTCTGAGCCACTATATATATGTCTCTTTCCAAGCCCCCACAGTGATTAGTGTACCATCTTGTGTGTGTGTGTGTGTGTGTGTGTGTGTGTGTGTGTGTGGATCACCCAGGAAGATGAAGCGAGAACGACAGTGAAAGTCATCTTGTATGTCCTTCTCCAAAGTAAACTTGAGGATCATGGGCCAAGCCAGGGAGAAAAACTGGGGAACTGGCTTTGGTTTATGAGTCTAAATCCAGCTATGAAGGGAACCCAAGTGTAGCCTCCCACACCAACTCTTGGCTAGTATCTTCAATGGGAAAGATTCTGGGAACGGAAGAACTGTCTTACCTCTGTGGCAACTCAGCTAGTGCCCTGCCTCCCTAACAGCAGTGCTTGCATGCATGCCACCAACAGATGTTGATCAGCTGTGAGGTGTGCTCAACTGCATGCCCTCCCCTAAGACTGGCATGACCATCCTCCTTCACCACTGTTTCAGAACCCTGAGCTGCAAATTAAGTCACCTGGGCTGTAGTCAAGTTTCATCCTTTTACATCAAAGCATTGGCTGTCTAACACTAGCAAAGGTTAATGTGAAAGAATTGTCAAAAAGTCTAACCCCCCCCCTACAATATAAAGCAGAGCTGCACTACAAAAATGGTATCAACCTCTAAGTGACAGAAGAGAGCTAAGCAACTTAATCCAAGGAAAAAGAAGAACAATCTAACTTAAATGTTGCAATTAGCTTCCTGAAGGAGAAAGGAAAAAAGTGAGGAAAAAACTTCACATGAAGTACTGGCGTGGTAATTGGCAATTTGGGGTCATCTGCAATCAAGCACAAGATCAGCAGTGAACAAGATCTGGAATGATACTGGTGTACAAGTCATTATAGGAAAAAGGGAGAAGTTGAAACCTAAAAGGGGGCTCTGAACTGGCACTGTAGTTCTAGCAGTGCAGGAGGATGACCCATACCATGTCAGATCTGTGTCTGCATGCAAAGCCATATATATACCATGAAGGCGTCACTGATACACTAGAAAGCTTTCCTCCCTAGGTTTCAGAGAAACTGCCAGCACATCACAAGCCAGGGCTACCAGAATCCGTGACACAGTGCAAACAGAATTTTGCTGTGATCCATATCACCACATATGTAAATAAATGATCTATAATACAAGCCATGAGATAACATTTTTAACAACAAAACTGCCTGCAGAACAGGAAGGATTCAAAAGGACTCCAGTTTAAGTGAATGCAATTTACACAAGAGACAACATTCTGTAAAAAGACAGAGCAGTGTGGCTAGCAAGACTGATTTTTTATGGCCCAAGGACAGTCAAAACAACAGTAAGAGGAAAATATAAATGGAGGTGGGGGACCTGGTGTGGGACAGTGGGATATAGTGAGACAGTGAAAATGCACAAGGAAGTACTTGGGAGCAGACAGCCAATGAAATTTTCAGAACTTTGGAGGCAAACAAGACTGTAGCACTATGCAGCTTACATCTGTGGATGCTGAGTGAAGAGGTTATCTCCTAAATCTCACCTTAGAAGCCTGCTTAACGGTCTTCTGAAGATGACTATGATTTTGTAAATGCATATGGAGACAAAGGAAAGCTGGAAGACAAGCAGGACAGGAACTGTGTGAGTGCGTGCGAGTCTGTGTGTTTTAATGCCAGCTAATATTCAACTGCAGGACCATCCAGCTATATCACTGATGAATCCACATGGCAGGTACCTCTGACCCATTAGATGGTGTCTTGCCAGCTAACTACAGCTCATAACATGGGTAACTAAAGTCACACTGGGTCAATTATTTCATTTCTTATTTTAAGAGGCAAAGCTATTCTATTGCCTCATTGTTACAGATTAACACAAAATACAGGCAAGAAATGCCTTAATCTTCCAATCTAACAGGCTAGCTGTCTAACTCTCAACATGCCAAAAGAAACAAACAAAAAAAGATGGATCAAGAATAAAGTACAGTTGTGTATCTACCATAAATGTAGATGTTCGAGTGTATTCAGTGTTGCAGTCATTACACTTGGTTTATCCTGCTAGCAGGCTACCCACAGTCGGCCTGAATTCCAAAGTCTTGGACCGGCGTTGGTTACTGTCACCTCCTCCCTGACGTCAGAGTGCCAGGGGTATACAAGATGCAGCTCACGCCATTTTCTTCAGTTTTTCTTGCCCCAGATGTCAGGTGCCCCCAAAAGGGTAGGCTAAAAATTATGCCAATAAATATGCATGCAGTAAAGTAAACATTTCCTTCATCTACAAGCAAATACACCACATAGTTTGTATAGAATAGGGAAGTACTGTTAAGTCCCAGCAAGGAAAGGGGGATGGTGGATGGGTAACCTGGACTGCAACAGTGAATACACTCGAACATCTACATTTATGGTAGGTACACAACTGTACTATGTTCATTGTGTTTCACTGTTGCAGTCATTACACTTGGGTTGAATCCCAAAGCTGAGGTTGGGTGGCTGGGTCTAAATAGGATTAGGAGAGGCTATGAGGCCCTGCAGAACTGCAGTGGCAAAGCCTGCTCTGGATTTAGAGTAGAGAGGTAAGTGGTAGTGCTTTGTAAAAGTGTGCACTGAATTCCAAGTTGCAGCCTCTAAAATGTCTTTGGTTGGTACTCCTCTGAGGAAGGCTGCTGAAGCGGCTGCTGCTCTGGTTGAATGTGGCCTAATGCCCTTAGGCACTGATTTGCCTTGTTGTGAATAACAGAAACAAATGCAATGGCCTATCCATTTTGAAATAGCCTGCTTTGAGATAGCCTTTCCTTGTGATCCTGCAGCATATGCCACTAAGAGTTGCTCAGACTTTCTGTAAGCTTTAGTTCTGTACAAGTAGAAATGTAGCTGTCTTTGTATGTCCAAAGAATGCAGAAGTCTCTCACCCTTATTCTGTGGGTTTGGATAAAAGGTAGGCAAATGAATGGTCTGGTTAAGGGCCACACTGGACACCACCTTAGGCATAAATGTAGGGTTTGTCCTCAGAGAAACCCTGTCTGGATGGAAAAATGATAAAAGGTTCCATAGCCATGAGTGCCTGTAACTCCGAGACTTGTCTTGCAGAGGTTACTGCTAGGAGCAGAACTGTTTTCCAGGATAAGAATTTTATATCAGCTGTTGAGGCTGGCTCAAAAGGAGGCAATGTGAGTTTTTCCAAGACATAATTGAGGTCCCATGCAGGTATTGGTGCTCTCCTTGAAGGTCTTATGTTTTTGACCCCTCTGAGGTACTGCTTTAGTAATGGATGAGAAAAAATTGGCGGTTCCGTATTGTAATGGGCTGAAATGGCCGAGGCATGGATCTTAGTTGATGAAAAGGATACGCCTTTGTCCAGCATCTCAGCTAAGTATCGTAAAATCTGAGGAATATTTGGAACAAACGTGTGAAATCCTTGAGCCTGGTTCCAAGCACAGAATCTCTTCCATTTTTCTGCATAAGATTTTCTGGTACTGGGCCTCCTGGCCTCCAAAATAACATCCATCACCGCTTTAGAGAGAGGAGTGTTCTGAATGGCTACATTATCCGCCATGCTGCCAGATTTAAGGTCCTGAGTTGGGTGTGCAGGATCTGATTGTTTTGTTGGGTCAGTAAGTGAGGAATTTGAGGTAATGTCCAGGCTGGACCTTGAGACAAACTCTTTAGGATTGGGTACCAGTGCTGGTGGGGCCAGTCTGGGGCAATCAGTATCATTTTTGGCTTCTCTTGTCTGACCTTTAGGAGTACCTTGGGGAGGAGAGGCAGAGGAGGAAAGGCGTATACTGTTAGAGTTTTCCAGCTGAAGGACAGGGCATCCACTTTCCATGCTTGCTTGTGATAAGTCCTTGTGCAGAATCTCTGTAGTTGGCAGTTGTGAGGGGAAGCAAATAGATCTATGTCTGGGCATCCCCATTTCCTTGTTATCATGCTGAAGACTTGTGGATCCAGTTTCCACTCGTGGGGATCCATGAGGTTTCTGCTTAGTTCGTATGCCAGAGTATTTATCTTTCCTCGCAGGAATTGTGCCTGCAGGTGAACTTGATAAGTCAATGCTGTGTCCTACAAAGTCATGGCTTGTCTGCAGAGGGGGTAGGAATGTGTGCCTCCCTGCTTGTTTATGTACCACATGACTGTAGTATTGTCCGTCTTTATCAGCAATTGTCCTGGATGAAGTAGATCCTTGAAAGCTGTCAAGGCATTCTGAACAGCTAGCATCTCTTTTTGATTGATATGAAGATGCATTTGGCTTTCGGACCATGTGCCCTGAATACATTTTCCTGCCATGTGTGCCCCCCCAGGCATAAACTGATGCATCTGTTGTTAAAGTTTGCCTGGCTGTGGGTAAAGTGAATGGCTGTCTCTTGTTGTGGTGACAGGCCTGTGCCCACCATCGAAACTCCTGTTGCAGGCAGGGGATTAGAGTAATTAATGTTTCCATCTGTGGCAATGTTGAGTCCAAACACTTTTTAGATACCATTGTAGTTTCCTCATATGCAGTCTTGCATATGGAATTAGTAGAATGCAGGATGCCATGAAGCCCAGAGCCTGCAGCATTTTTCTTGCAGATAACTGGGTCTTGGTTGCCAAAATTTTGAAGTAAGAAGTCAGTTGCCTTTGTTTGTATGCCACGAGATAAGCCATCTGGGCAGTTGTATTTAAGTTTGCACCCAGGAATATTATCTCTTGAGAGGGTACTAGTTTTGATTTCTTTTCGTTTACTGTGTACCCTAGTCAAATTAGTAATCTTTTTACAAACGCCAGATGCTTTAGTAGAATGTCCTTGTTCTCCGCTTGAATAAGGCAGTCGTTCAAGTAAGGGTATATTTGAATTCCTCTGTCTGCAGAATGCAATTACTGGTGTCAGGCATTTTGTGAAGACCCTGGGTGCAGTAGATAAGCCAAAGGGCAGTGCAGAGAATTGGTAGTGCATTGAGCCAGCTATGAATCTGAGGTATCTTCTGCAAGATTGTCTGATTGGGGCATGCAGGTATGTCTCTTTTAGGTCCAACGTTACCAGCCAAGCCTTCTTGCCCAGCATGGGCAGAAGCTGCTGCAAAGTCAACATTTTGAATTTTGGAATGTCCAGAAATGTGTTTAGAATAGACAGGTCCAGTATTGGTCTCCAGGCTTTGTCCTTTCTGGGTACCAGGAAAAGTCTTGAGTAAAATCCTTGACCCTGCTCTTGAAGTGGTACTCGCTGAATGGCCCTCATTTCCATGAGGGATGAAACTTGTTTTTGTGCCTCTGCCCATTGATTGTGTGGCAGGTCTGGCATACCTTTTGCCCTTGGCAGGGTGTGAAAGTGGAACCTGTAGCCCTGTGACACTATATTCAAGACCCATTTGTTCTGGGTAATCATGTGCCAATTTTGTGAAAAAAGTGCTAGTTTTCCCCCTAAGGGGGCTGCCAAAAGATAAGTGCTTGGTGCTGGCAGGGGAAAGTCATTGGGACTGTTTCCTGTATGGCTGCGATTTGTCTTCTCCGCTTTTGGAGGTAGAAGCACCCCATTGTTTAGGCCTGTATGAGCCTTGGGGCTGGGATCTGCCTCTGGGGCATCTGTATCTGCCTCTTTGTGGCATGTCTGACACTGGAAAGGACCAATTCTTTGCAGGCCAGTTCCTGCTAAATAAGGGTGGCTGTACCTGTAAGAAATCCTTGACTGTTTGCATAGATTTTGCTTTGTCCTCCATTTTCTTCAACACCTCTTCTGCTTTAACACCAAACAAAGTATCATGCTGTAATGGAGCATCTAATAGCTTAGCCTTAACATGATCTGGCAGATTCTGTTCCTTTAACCAAGCATGTCTCCTAATGATAGAACCCGTATCAGTGGCCCTGCAGGAGGCCTCCAGAGAATCAAAACCACATTACGATGTATGCTTTCCTACTTGTTCAGCTGCATGCAATAAACCCTGCATTTCTTTGTTTTCTGTACATTCAGAATTTGTTGACATTTTCTGTTTAAGCAGTGGCATTAAGTACTGCTGATATTTAAGCATATGAAACTGACAATTTAAAGCCCTTACAGCCAAAGTAGCAGAAGTGTAAATCTTTTCCCCCATCTGTCCAGAGCCCTTGAATCCCTATCAGAGAGGATAGGGTTTTTTGCAGTGGAGGCCTTGACCCCTTTGGGACCCTGAGAGAGAGTTTCTGGATCAGCAGCAGGGTTTTTGTATAGGAATTTATGAGAATCTGGAACCCTGTAGTATCTGTCTGGCTTAACAGGAGCTGGAGGTAAAGAGTCAGGAGACAGTCCGGACTCTGCAAAAACATCATCTACTATGTCTAAAACAGGAGGAATAGCAAGGGACCTGTGCTGAGGAAGCAAAAGAAAGTCCCTGAGCCTTTTCTTAGATTCTGAGTAATTTTGGCTCTCTCAGTGGAAGTGCTCCCTCATGGTATGCAGGGTTTCCACAAAAGAGTAATCCTCAGGAGGAGAGGCTGAAGGGATAGATTCTTCAGCATCAGAATCCTCATAGGGAGGAAGGGAGTATTCCTGTTCAGAGGAGGAGTCAGAGGAAATGGAAACCTGATCTGAAGATTCATATTCTCTCTCTCTTGCCTAGGCCTCTTATCAGGAGGGGGATGGGAACCCCTGATCAAAGTAATTAGGTCTTCGGCCATTTTGAGCATCTGTTTTTTAGGCATGGAGGCCTGTCCATGGGATTGCTGTACTTGTTTCTTTGTCTTTAGTGGTGCTTTAGCCTTTGCCTTTAAAGCTGAAGTCTGTTTTACATATAATTGTGTAGGCCTGAGAAAACCCTAAGAAGCCGATGACTGCTCAGCGGCTCTGGACCCATCTGAGGGAATATTTTCCGAGTGTCCAATACCTTGAGTTTCCAGCGGCCTAATCGGCTCCACGTGGGAGTCGGAAGCGGCCTGTGGCTCTGAGGTAGCGGGCGTCAGGGGCTGCGAAAGTGCCTCACTGAGAACCGGCGAACTGGCGACTGGCTTAGAAAAAGCCTCGTCGTCAGTTTTGGACCATGGATGCCTGTCCTTGCGTTTCTTGTGAATTGTGGTAGTCGGATGGCTATCCGACGACATTGTGTAATTAAATCTTCGGCCAAAGTAGTGAAATGCGAAATGGTACCGACGCTTAATAGTGCGTTGATTAAATCTAGCACAAAACCTGCAATTAGCAACGTTGTGATCAGGGCCTAGGCAAGGAATACAATAAGAATGGAAGTCCTTATGAGGTATTTGCTTCCCACAAGAAATACAATTATTAACTTTTTCTGACATTGGTCTGGGGCAAGAAAAAAAGTTTCCCCAATGGGGTACTTAGCTTTAATTGAAGACTTCGGATCTGAAATTTGAACACGAAAATCTCAGGAGTCGGCCGACCGGCACTTACGAATTGCTTTTGCTTCGGGCACCGTGCGGCAAGAAAGACTGAAGAAAATGGCATTGGCTGCATCTTATATACCCCTGGCGCTCTGATGTCAGTGAAGAGGCGACAGCAACAGACGCCGGACCAGGACTTTGGAATTCAGGCCGACTGCGGGTAGCCTGCCAGCAGGATAACCCAAGTGTAATGACTGCAACAGTGAAACATGATGAACATCTGCTGGCAGAAGACACGTGTGTCTACCCAATTTGTAAATTTTTCATGTTGGAGACAAACAAGCCAGGTGACACTCTAGTAGTCCATCTAAAATTAAAAAGATGTCAGTCACTTGTAATATGACAAAAGGTTATCATCTCATGAAAGACTACCTTGTTAACAAGTCCAAAATCAGTAAACATGGCATATCAACACTTAAGAATTATTAAGAAGCACAAGACCATCTATCAAATCCCACCCCTAAACCAAAACCATAGATTTCAGTTTTGAGCAACTCCTTTGAATCTTACACTGATGAAAAGTAATTCCCAGATGTATGTTCACTTCTGAGTCTAAGACTCTATACTTGTTTGAGAACACTAAGTCCAAGACTGCCCTCTTTCAGACTGCAGTACTAGACATCTGGGGATTGCACACACTCTAAATTATCAGGGATGAGCTTGACCTTAGTTGTGTCAGCCATCCAGCTGCTCCAGTATATATATATATGTAAGACATACTGAAGTCCACTGAGTCAATAAGGATACAAGCCATCACGTTCCTGCTTAAGAGCAAAAGGTCAAAATAACACCACACTGTAAACTGTCCTGCCACTCCCAGTTTACATTATGACCCAAACTGCATCCTCATCCCAGTGTTTATTGGAGGGGGGGATCTCTCTTAATACATATCCCTATTCTCTTATATACAAGATAACAGCTGACCTTCTTTCATTAGATTTATCCAATCCCGCCAATAACGTATGTGCTCCTCCTTATTTACATCCCACATTTGGTTCACTACATACATTTTCTTCCTTTCGTAACATTAAGACACCGTTACTCCACTTATGCTACTAGTTCAGTTAACGTTTTGCACAGACTGTGGACAATGGCACCCATTACTTTCCAGTCTTCTTCTTCTACTCCACTTCTTTTGTCTCATCCATGCATATTATATTTTTGGCTTTTCATCACCCATTAGCCTTGTGTCTTTCTGCACACGTTCCCACTTCATGGCCCTGATTTAGGTTCATACGCTCATAGACATGAGGCATGCATTCCAGGAGAACACCAAGTATCCAATCCTAGTTTCCCAATGTGGTTAAATGACTTGTAATGACTTGTTCAGAGTCACATAGTTGTAAATGGAGGCGGAAGGAATCACACCCTGGACAGCCTTAATCCTTTGTGATAGCTGCCAGAATTTACTTAACTTCCTTGATGCTTTTAGAAGAGAAGTCAGAATGTGCAATATACCTTACAGTAACCACTGTCTAACTTTAATAAAATACTTAGAAATTACCCCACTAAGTTGTCACCTAAGCCTTGTTTGCCCTCAAACACACACAAGCCATATATTAATAAATGATCAAAACAAGCCTGGCCAGGACCCTTAACCTTAGGGGTCAAGAAAGGGCAAAGGGAGGACAAGAACCTAGAGAGCCTGGGCTCTCCTAGTCCATTCAGACCTAGCAAGCCTGGGGTAAGTGAAGGGAAAGGAAGAGAAATGTGTTGAGGAAACCAAAGCGTACCCCTACCCTAGCCCCAAGATGCCTAGAAGAAGGAAGAGAGGAAGGTGAAAGGGAAACTTGTTCTGCAACAGTGATTCACTTGGAAAAAAAGACAAGTGTGATTCGGTTTCTGATCATAACTAAACTTATGTGGTTAAGGCATGGATGCCAAGAAATTCACCTCAAATGTGAAGCTCAAGAGGTGAATCTTGGCATACATATCAAGAACACATAAGCCACGTTAAGATGGATTATGATCGGAGATGCCCACTCATAATTCTTTGAAGGTTGTAGTGCTGAATGTGTTACAGCTCTGAAAGCTGTTACATACTTACTGCTACCCATCAAAAAGCGACCACCACAGAATCATAGCAGGAAGCTTTTTGTCCATATTTTTCTTTCCAATTTGTTCAGCCTTTTTTCAGCTTTGAAAAATAAGCAAGAATGAAGTGTTTACCAGCATCCCAACACTCTTCCATGATGGCTGATGATTGCTGTTAATGTTCTGACAAAAGACTACAGCTTAACAGAGGTAAAAGGCCTTATATAAACAAGTAGTGTAAAGTACGTTGTGTACACTTACCATAAATGTAGATGTTCGAGTTTATTCACTGTTGCAGTCATCACATTTGGGTTATCTGCCTGCAGGTAGCCCTCAGCCGGCCTGAATACCAGAGTCTTCGGATTTCTGCATTGGATGCCGTCCCTTCTTCCATGACGTCTGGTCGACAGGGGTATAAAAACATGCAACCGATGCCATTACATCAGTTTTTCTTGCCCCAGATGTCAGGTGCCCACACAATAGGAAGCAATTATATGGTATGGTACACCCCAGAAAAAATAAATATACCAAACAAGAAGGAAAGGTAGAGCCAAGAGAAGTCAGGGGGCTGGAGGGAGGGTAACCAGGACTGCAACAGTGAATATACTCGAACATCTACATTTATGGTAAGTGCACACAACTGTACTATGTTCTTCGTATTTCACTGTTGCAGTCATCACATTTGGGTTGATTCCCAAAGCTAATGAAGGGAGGAGGAAGTTAAAGAGCATTAGGACCAGCTATTAAGTCCTGCAAGAATGCAGTGGCAAATCCAGCTCTGGATTTAGAAAAGATAGGCATGTGGTAATGCTTGCTGAAGGTATGTACAGAGCTCCAGGTAGCAGCTTCTAGGATGTCCCTGGTAGGGACTCCTCTAAGAAAAGTTGCAGAGGTAGATGCAGCCCTGGTGGAATGTGATCTTATCCCCTGTGGGGTTGGTTTTCCATGGTGCTTGTAGCAGAAATGAATGCAATGGGCTATCCATTTGGAAATGGTTTGCTTTGAAATGGCCTTCCCCTCTGCCCCTGCAGCAAAGCCAACAAGCAGCTATTCAGATTTTCTGACAGGCTTAGTCCTATCCAAGTAAAATCTAAGCTGTCTGTGCACGTCCAGAGAGTGCAGAATTCGTTCACCTTGTGGATTAGGGAAAAAAGTAGATAAATGAATGGGACTGATTTAGGGCCACACTAGACACCACCTTGGGCATAAAGGAAGGATTAGTCCTGAAGGAAACCCTGTCCGCATGGAAGATAATGAAGGGCTCCACTGCCATGAGGGCCTGTAATTCGGAGACACTCTTCTTGCTGAAGTGATGGCTAGAAGGAAGGCTGTTTTCCAAGAAAGGAATTTCAACTCTGCTGTTGCAGCTGGCTCAAAGGGGGGGGGGGTGAGCTTTTTCCAATACAAAGTTAAGGTCCTAGGCTGGAGTGGGGGGTCTTAAACTTGTGGCCCCTCTAAGGAATTGTTTTAGCAAGGGGTGGCTCAGTATTATAATGTGCTGAAATGGTAGAGTCATGAATTATAATTGACAAGAAGGATAGGCCCTTGTGGAGCATTTCTGTTAAGTACTGTAGAATATGAGGTAAGTTGGGCACTGTTGTGCCCATCCCCTGAGCCTGGCTCCAGGAACAATATCATTTCCACTTTTCATCACAGGATTTTCTAGTACTAGGCCTCCTTGCCGCTAGAATGACATCCAGCACCTGCTTACTAAGGGATGCTAGAGGAGAGCTCAAGGAATTAGCCAGGCTCCAAGGTTCAGGGTTTGGAAGCTTGGGGTGCAGAATCTGGCCTGTCTGCTGGGACAGCAGGGAAGGGGGTCTGAGGCAGGTGCCATGGTTGCAGCTGTGTCATACTGTGCAAGAGGGGGTACCAGTGCTGGCGTGGCCAGTCTGGTGCAATCAGTATTGTCCTTGGCTTGTCCTGTTTGGTCTTTAGTAGAACTTTCGAGAGGAGAGGCATAAACCGAGAGGCTTTCCCAGGTAAAGGACAGGGCATCCACTTTCCAAGCTTGACTGTGGGGAGTTCTTGTGCAGAATTTGTTCAATTGGTAGTTCTGAGGGGAGGCAAACAGGTCTACCTCTGGAGTCCCCCATTTGTTCCTCAAGAGGTTGAATATTTTGGTTTCTAGTTTCCATTTGTGTGGGTCCTTGAGATTTCTGCTTAAGTCGTCTGCCACTGAATTTAGTTTGCCTGGCAGGAATTGAGCTTGTAGGTGTACTTGGTAGCTCAAGGCTGTGTTCCACAGAGCCATGGCTAGTGCAGAGAGGGTTCTCCCCTGCTTGTTTATGTACCACACAACTGTGGTGTTGTCTGTCTTTACCAATAGTTGTCCTGGAAGAATAGGGTCTTCGAAGGCTGTCAGAGCATTCTGTAAAGCTAACATTTCTTTTTGATTGATATGCAGGTGCATCTGTCTCGGGTTCTATTTGCCCTGAATGTACTGCCCTGCCATGTGAGCCCCCCATGCATAGTCTGATGCTTCTGTTGTTAGGGTTTGGGCGGCAGGGGGTAGAGTGAAAGGGAGTCCCTTGTTGTGGTAGCAGGCCTCTGCCCACCAAAGGAACTCTGTCTTCATACAAGGAATGATATAAATCAATGTTTCCAGGTCCTGAGAATGTTGACACCATAGGCTTTTTAGATACCATTGGAGTTTCCTCATATGCAGTCTTGCATATGGAATTAGTAGGATGCAAGAGGCCATGAACCCCAGGGCTTGCAATATTTTCCTTGCAGATAGCTGGGGTTTTGTGGCCAATAGTTTGAAGTAGGTTGTCAAATAAACTTGTTTCTCTGGAGTGAGGAATGTCATCTGGGAAGTTGTGTTCAAGCTTGCTCCCAGGAATACAATCTGTTGGCAGGGTACTAGGTGACATTTCTTTTCGTTGATGGTGTAACCCCAGTGAGGTTAGAAGTTTCTTTATGAACACCTGGTGTTGTAATAGCAAGTCCTGGCTTTCTGCCTGAATCAGACAATCGTCCAAGTATGGGTAAATTTGAATATTTCTCTGCCTGCAAAATGCAATGGCTGGAGCTAGACACTTTGTGAAAACCCTGGGCGCAGTAGATAAGCCAAAGGGAAGTGCAGAGAACGGATAGTGCATGGAGCCTGCCCTGAAGCGTAGGTATTTCCTGCAAGATTCCCTCTGGGATGTGCAGGTAAGCTTCCTTTAAGTCTAGGGTTGCCAGTCAGGCATCCTTGGCTAACACAAGAAGAAGCTGTTGAAGAGTTAGCATTTTTGAATTTTGGAACTACCAGAAAGGTGTGTGTGTGTGAAGACAAGGAGACGCTGTTGCCCAAAGGTCTGCTCCAAAACCAAATCCAAATGAACTAAAAGACAAATTGGAACCGGACCACCACAATAAATGGATAAAACAAGGTTTTTCTTTATTCGGACAAGCGCTTTCGCGTGTAAAAACACGCTTCTTCAGATCCTTTACACAAACAGTTTGTATGGCAATGCTTATATACTCTAGATAAAAAACATCTCTCAAATAGAGGATGATTAAGCAATTAAGCAATTAGGCAATCTGTCTGTATGCAAAAGCATCTGTTTACAATAATCAACAACCATTAAAACTGTTAAAACAGCAAACACTCAGATCCACAAGGAAAAATTAATACCTAAACGAAAAACACAACAGGCAAAGAAACAGATCCAGAGTCACGTAATGTGAAGCTGTTAATTCTGTTTCGAAAAATCTTAATCGAGATCTAATCTCAAAGAACATTTAAAATGTATACGAATGTGCAGAACAGTGTGGAGATGTAATAAACAAAGTAACGTAATGCACACTTCTTGACGTTACACATAAGCCTATCCTAAAAACTCTAAAAATCTCATTATCAATCTAACAGTTGATGGAGAAGTGCCTAAAAGTGTCTCCATATATGTGTAAACTGGGAACATCAAGCTATCTGTTCCAGCATCAAAAGTGGTTCAACAAAATCATAAGTCAGAAGTCTCCTTGACATTATCTTCCCAAACTGCTATTAATGGGTGTACGGAATAAAAATAAAAATAAAAATACAACCCATATGATTAATTGTAATTGATATTGAATATGAGTATCAGTATATTATAAAACGTTGAAAAATATTAAAAATTTATTGAAATGTATATATTGAAAACTATATTGAAAAATGTAAGAAACAAGGTACTAATATGTATAATCATGATCTCATTCTTGTGTCATGACCGCTCTCTTAGTCTGACGAATACCTCAGATTTTCAACACTGAAATGAGGTCGTCATTCGGTCATGAGGACGAAATGCTGTGACCCAAATGGAGAGCGTCTATTGAACGTCTATTGTATATAAATCATGCTTAGGTCAAAATTAATAATGAAAATGAGGCCAATGATTACTGAAAAAAGGGACTTGCTGATATATAGAGTAGCAAGGCTAATAAGTGAATAAATAACTAGACAAAAATCATGTGGAAGCTGGTATAAACTATTAAGGCTCCCAATCAAAATCATGAAAAATTTGTTTCCACTAATCATAATGTGTTCATGCAAATATCAGATATTGCGAAATATAGAAATTGAAATTAAGACTATTAAAACTAAGCTATAAAAGTTAAAACACTTGAGCTGGAAAGCAATCCATGTGACACTGGCCAATACCCATGGAGCTGATGAACTATATGAACAAGTGAAACGCTGATAGATGTATGTCAAAGAAAGAGCATAAGAGGATATCATGACTCAGGCGAAACCGTCTGGAATGTCTTCAAAAATAAATAAATCATGAACATCCGGAGATGCAAAGTATAAATTCATCACAGCTGATGAAAACAAGTCCGACCTCCTAATGTGTAATTTTATATCTAGGAGGCCTGTGATTAAATAAAATCAGTGTATGAAGGGCATGTGCATGTTAATATCAAGTCTGGTTATTCAAAACTACCTGGGATGATGAAAAAATATAATAAACATCCAGGCTAGCTATTAAATAATCTTAACTGAATTTATCTAAGGTGACTGCATGCATCATTATTAAACCTAATGACCGGTCACTAATCAGTGTTACTTCAAGAGTCAAAAATCTAACCATATGCCTATCAAAGGCGCCAAACATGGCTAGGTTATAAACATAACACTTTCACTAGTAATAAAAAAGTGTGCATGCTGTACTGAAAAAGTAAGTACTGTGCTACAAATAATATAACATACCACACAGCATGAACATGAGCGTGTCAAGTTGGTAAAATATACAAAATATATGCACAAAATATACATATGTGAAGCTTGCTAGGGTTCAGGCACCTAAATATTAGCTATCAGGGAGTCTCTGAATCTATGTCTTATACAGAGGGATAACTTGAAGCATCCTGTGTTGATAGAATACATCTTACTTGAGTGTACATGCTTTCAACGGAGCCCTGATGCTCACATATTGATTCAGTCCTGGCTCATACTGGGCTTTGAGTTTAAAAATCCAACAGAGTTCTACTTGTTCTAGGTCATTAAAAATATCTCCCTCCCATTAGGTGTGCCCTTTTGTAGGATCCTGAACACAAAAGAATGTCCCAGATTGGCTATAATATGTTTCGCTAGGGCATTTTTCATATCCCTCTTCATGATCTCATTTTTGTGTTCCTGTACCCTTTCCTTCAATGACCTGGTCGTCATTCCAACATAGAACGCACTACAAGTTTCACAAGTGGCCAGGTGAATCAAATTCCTGTCCTCACATGTGGCTGTAAAATATGGTACAAAGCTATAAAACAATGTTGGATGTATGAATGGTTGCTCTTGTGTGATTAAGCTGCAAATATTACATCTCTGACAAGGAAATGTGCCAAGAGCAATGCCCTTGGATGTACTGGGTCTGATGATCTTGCTGGGTTCTACACAGAGTAATCTCCTGAGGTTTTTACTATTACGAAAGGTGTAGGAGGGTGTAGGACCTACCAACTTCATAATTCGTTGGTCCGTCAACAGAATATGCCAATTCTTGAATATAATGTTTTTAATGTGTTTGATGTCACTGGTATATCTAAAGTTTAATCTCACTCTAGAGTTATCGAAAATCTTCTTGTCACAACTCAAGTGTCTGTATGTTCTAGCTCCACTGTGTGGTGTTCTCTTGCCATGTAAGACGAAGTCCTTGATAATTTCTGTTTTCTCAGTGTCATAACCCCTCTCGGCAAAACATTCTGATAGGAAGTGACTCTGTTTATGAAGTTCTGTCTCCGTTCTACATAATCTTCTAACTCTAGTGAATTGACTTTTCACTATACTATCAAACACAAATCTTGGGTGCATACTGTTGTACTGTAACAAGCTGTTCCTCCAACACTCCTTTCTAAAAACAGTAGTTTCTATGTTCCCCTGTTGTCCTCTATATATAGTTAGATCTAAAAAATCTATACTGTTTAAAGATGAACTAACTGTGAATTTCAAGAACTCTGTAGTAGATTCCATATATTCCACGAAGGACAAGAGTTCTGCGTTGCTACCATGCCAAAACAACAGTATATCGTCCACAAATCTTTTATATAAACTAACCTTCTTAAACCAATCATGATTAAATAAGAAGGTTTGCTCCCAATGAAGCATAACTAAATTTGCGTACGTATTGGCGCAGGGGGTGCCCATGGCTACCCCCCACTGCTGTAAATAAAGCTGATCTCTGAACTTAAATACATTGTGTGTCAATATAAGTTCCATAATGGCGCATAATAGGATCTCATCACTATTACTGAACTTCTTACTTGTATTAATAATGTTCCTGAGTGCTTCCAGACCGAATTCGTTCGGTATGGAAGTAAAAAGATTTTTAACGTCCAGAGTCACAAAAAACAAAACTCTATTTAGGTCTGTGGAGTATTTATCAAAACTCTCTAGCAGATCATAAGTGTCCTTAAGAATTGAGCAAGTCTCAGAGACTAAAGGTCTTAATCTTTTCTCTAGATATGCAGATAATGTCTCTGTGACCCAACCCTGCCCCACTACTATGGGTCTCATGGGCGGTGGAAAAATACCCTTGTGTATTTTGGGCAGGCCTTTAATATATGGTATCCTGGGTTTCTACTATCAGAAAGGTATTGAGAATAGAGAGGTCCAGGATAGGACGCCAGGAGTTGTCTTTTCTGGGTACCATACCTTGTCCCCTTTGTTCCGCTGGGACAGGTTGAATAGCCCTGATACTGAGAAGAGACAGAACCTGCTGTTAGGCCTCCGCCCATTGATTTGGGGGTAGGTCTGGCCAATCATTTTGGGTTGGTAGTGTGTGGAAGTGGAATCTGCATCCTTGGGAGACTATGTTCAAAATCGATTTGTCCTGGGTAATGAGTTCCCAGTTTTTGCATGCAGGGCGAGCTTTTCTCCTAAGGGAGCAGGTAGTTGAGCAGGGCTTGGAAGGGTTAAGGTTAAGTCATTGTGCCATTTTTCCGTAGGGAGGTGGCTTACTACTCCCTGCTTTGGAAGTGGGAGCCCCCCACTGTTTAGGTCTGTACGTAGCCTGAGATTGTCTGCTGTTCTTGGGTTTGGACTGAGAAGGCCTGGAAGGGACTGGAAAGGACCAGTTCTTTGAAGGCCAATTACTACTGAATCTGGGTGGCTGTACTTGTAGGAAATCTATAACAGTTTGCATAGATTTAGCTTTTTTCTTCATCCTTTTGAGGATGACTTATGCTTTGTTGCCAAAAAGGCGGTCTTGGTTTAAGGAAGCATCCAGTAATTTAGCTTTAACATGATCTGGCAAGTTTTGTTCCTTAAGCCAAGCATGCCTTCTAAGTACAGACCCAGTGACAGCAGCCCTGCAAGATGCTTCTAAAGCATCAAAACCACATTGCAAAGTATGTTTACCAACTTGTTCTGCAGAATGCATTAAATCTTGCAATTTTTTGTGTTCAGCACAGTCAGGAATCAACATCATTTTCTGTTTAAGTAGTCCCATAATATGCTGCTGATACTTTAACATATGAAACTGGCAATTTAAAGCCCTAATGGCCAAAGTAGCAGAAGTGTATACCTTCTTACCCCATCTGTCTAAGGCTCTACAATCTCTATCAGAAGGGGTAGGATTTTTGGCAGCAGTAGCCTTAATGCCTTTTGGTCCTTGGGAAATGGTCTCTGGATCCGCAGAAGGATTCTTGAAGATCTTGTGAGTCAGGTACTCTGTAGTACCTGTCAGGTTTTCTGGGAGCTGGAGGTAAAGTGCCTGGGGTAAGGCTAGACTCCAAGAAAGCATCATCTACAATGTCCAGAACAGGAGGGACAGCTAAAGTCCTGTGTTGAGGCAGGAGTAAGAATTCACTAGATTTCTTTTTGGACTCAGAGTAATCTTGGCTTTCCCGGAGAAAATGCTCCCTAAGAGTATGCAAGGTTTCACCAAAAGAAAGATCTTCTGGAAGGGAAGCAGAGGGAAAGGAATCCTCTGCATCAGAATCCTCATAAGTAGATAAGGGCAAATCCTGGTAATCAGAAGGAGCAGAAATATCAGACTCCTGATCAGAAGAATCAGAAAGAAAATTAGTTCTAGGTCTCTTAGAGGGGGAAGGCTGGCTTCCCCTAATTAAGGTAATAAGGTCTTCAGCCATTCTAAGCATTTGTTTTTGAGGCATATAGGCCTGAGCCTGTGGTCTGGTCATCGTTTTTCTAGTAGTGCGAGTTTTTGGCCTGGATGAAAACGATGGCGTCTGTTTAATATGAATGTCTGTAGGCCTGAATACACCCTCAGAAGCCGGTGCCTGCACAGCGGCTCCAGACCCATCCAAGGTAGAGACATCCGCAGGTTGCATAGTTGAAGAAGCAACTCATAGCATACCGGACTCTGAATGGGTCTTAGTAGAGGCCTGAAGCATCGTCGGCAGTTTTGGACCTATGCGGTCTGTCTCTGTCTTTATCCTTACGTTTTTTTCAGAAGATCAGTAGTTGGATGGCTTAACGAAGTCGGAGTACACAGATAGAGTACGAAAGTAATTGGCTGCAAAAATAACCCGACGATGAATAGTTCGGGTATTGAACAAGGCACAAAACCAACAGTGAACGATGTCGTGGTCTGGGCCTAAACAGGGGATGCAGTACGAATGAAAATCTCTATGAGGTATTTGCTTTCCACAGGTAAGATGATTGCTAACTTTTACTGACATTGGTTAGAGCAAGAAAAAGGATCCCCAATGGTGTACTTACCTTTTTTTGAAGACTTCAGGTCTGAAACTCGAAAATGAAAATTTCAGGAGATGGCCGACTGGCACTTGTGAACTGCTTCTGCTTCGGGCACCGCACAGCAAGAAAGACTGATATAATGGCGTCGGCTGCATGTTTTATACCCCTGACGACCTGACATCATGGAAGAAGAGACAGCATCCGACACAGAAATCTGAAGACTCTGGTATTCAGGCCGGCCTGAGGGCTACCTGCAGGCAGATAACCCAAATGTGAAGACTGCAACAGTGAAACACGAAGGACATCAAAGGCTTATCCTTTCCCCAGTTTTGGAGCACAGCAGCCATGCTTCCAGGCACTACATTTACTATATATAAAAGCTCCTACACAGTTGTACTATGTTCATCATATGCATTAATGATCAGCATTATTGCCTACTGGTGTGATTCCCAGTGCTTATAAGGAAGAGAAGGTGTGGATTAGCTGGAGTGAGAAGCAGTAGGTCTTATAAGTTGGCTATGGCACACCCATCCTTCACCTCCAAAGGCAATGTCCAACATCTGTTTTGAAGAAGTATAGACTGAATACCAGGTGGCTGCCTCCAAGATAACTTGTGTATTCAACTATAACCATAGTGGTTACTGTGCCTCTCGCACTTTGGGAATCTGACTTGTCCTTACAACTTTTTAACATGACATGAATATTAAACAGAGATACAATCAGACAGCCACACCAAAATTTAGAGACTGGTTTCCCTAGCTTAGCTGCAAAGAACACACAAGCAATTCATCTGAAGTTCTAATATTTCTGCTTTTGTCAAACTAGCACCTTAGGTGCCTATGCACACATCCAAACAGTATAAAATCATCTCACCTTTTTTACTGAGGTTAGGGGGGAAAAGTCATCTCTATGACTTGATTTAGTAAAAACTCAGTTACCACCTCGAGCATAAAGGAAGGATTTATTAATAGGCATAACCCTATCCTTATGGAATACTAATAATGGCCCTTTTCTCATTAATGTTTGCAGTTCATGCACTGTCCTGGCTGATGTGACGGCAAGGACTAGGGCAGTCTTCTAGGACAAACATTTCAGGAATGAACTGGCAAGCTGGTTCAAACAAAAGCTGCATCAGCTTTCTTAACACAGTGTTTGGGTATAATGAAGGAGAAGTATCTTTTCTAGGTAGCTTCAAGTCTAGAAATCCCTTAAGAAACTGTCTGACAGGCAGTGATGATGTAAAAGGAGGGTCTACAGGTATGCAAGCTGAGATAGTGAACTGACCTGCCTTCACTGAAGCATACTCCAGCCCTCTATTAAACAGCCCAGGCAGGTGCTGCAGAATTATAAACATGGAGGCCAAGAAAGGGTCTTGATTCTTCTAGCACTGGATAAAGCATCTTTTACACAGAGCTAGTGGTAAGTGATTCCCTCAGAATGCTTACTATGTTCTTGGCAGACTGGTGTTTGAAGGGAAAAAAGATCACAGCAAGCAAGCTGTGAGGTGTAGAGTCTTCAGGCTGGGGTGTATCAGTGTCCCACTGTCTTGGGTTAGGAGGTCCAGCTACACAGGCAGTGTGAGAAGTTGCTCCCTGGACATCTGTATGAGACAAGAGAACCAGTACTGACTGGACCAAAGGGGTGTCACCACCAGCATCCGTGGCCACTCTTCCCTTACCTTTTGGGTCTTCATAGGGAGGAGCAGGATTGGAGGGAATGCATACAGAAACTGATCTATTTGAAGAAGACAGCATTCACTGCCCTAGCTTCTTTGTGTGGCGCTCTGAAGCAGATTTCTTCTCAACTTTTTGATATTCTGCGATAACAAAACAGCTACATCTCTGGAACCCATCCCTAATACCTGTGAACTGTCTGTAGGTATACATTCCTGTGCAACATCCACTTGTAGGAATCTGCTGCTACTCTATGCAAGTGGTCTGCACAGAGCTCATCTGTGATGAAATGCAGACTGAACTTGCAATCATGTCTAAATGTACAGCTATCTTTGAAGCAGACACTATCAGCCTGCATAGGGTGAAAGAGAAATTCCCTGCTATTATACGGCATGACTAACGTGTTGCCCATTTCCCACTTGTACTACTCTTTTCTCCATACAGGTTTAAATGCTTTGACTGCTTAAAGCTGTCAAACATTCCTTTTATGGCGACATGCTTTTCCTCAGGAAAAAAAATCCCATTTGCCCTGGATCTTTAGGCCATTTTAATGTTCACCCTGGCCAAGTCTAAGCATCTGTAGTCACACTCTGGTAGACGGGGTCCTGTTTGAAAGGCATTGCTTGGTCCTGTCAGACATGATAGGGGCCACTACTCCAAGTCATACTTAATGCAGAGTAGGATGAGAAACATCTCCTCCATGAGACTGGTTGTGCTTACTCCAGGTATGCCTGCGATACCACTGGAGGTCCCCCATATGTAACCTCCGCTAACCTAAGGAAATCATTAATGACAATTAACTACCATTAAGGTCAGGGCAGTAGTCACACACTTCTTCTCAAAGTACCATCAGAATTGTGAAGGTCATGTATCCTACTGCCCCCAAATTTTCCTGGATGTATTTGAGCACTTAAAGAAAAAGTATTTTGCTAGGAAATCCAGCTTATCATGAGAAAGAAAGGTTTGTTAGTTGCTAAAAGTGGAGAGTCTCCAAAAAATAAATCAGACTTTTGAATAGTGTTAGATTTGACTTGGGAATACTGAATGACAAAAGCAAGATTTGAAAGTAGTTCAGCATAAGCTGCAGAGCCTTCTCCATCTCCTCTTAAGACTCAGCTTCAATTAGGCACTTATCTAAGTAAGGGGAGACATGAATGTCCTTGGTCAAGCCGTATGCAAATGTTGGGAGTTGGATACGGTTTAAATAACTTAGCAGCAGAGCAGTAGCTTGCCACACCAAAGGGCAAGAAGGTAAACTAGTAACAGAAGCACCATATCTCAAAATATGGAAAGGCACTGGTTACCTTGCAGACTGGAATGTAGAGGTAGGCACCCCTGATGGCAAGGAAGATCATCAGAGCTTGAGGAAAACATGAGTGACAGAATGATCTGCATTGCTGGAGTTTTACGTTTGGGATCTTTAGACAGTAATTTAACCTGAAAATGTCTAACATCAGCCTCCAAGAGCCCTTGTTTTCTGGGAAGCAGTAGTAGTCTTGAGCAGAATTCTTTGTTTTGGACCTCTTTTGGACCAGCTCTATCATACCTTGGTAAAAAAAAATCCTGTAATGAGGAAGTATAAGAACATTTTCATTCTTTTGGCACTGGATGAATGCCTACTATTTTTTATTCTGCTCAAAACTAAAGTGTGTACCTTAAGGATATCATTTGCATTACCCCCGTCTTTTGTGATGTTTCCCCGTTTCCTGAAAACTAAGTCAATCAGTCTCCTATTCTGGAAGGTAGACGGGGAGGGGCAGGGTGGGGACAGACAGGTTTACAGTAGTCATGGCTACTCCCTTTGTGAGGCATGATTCTGGGTGTTCACAGACATCCCCCCCTGCTTCTGCTTACCTTGCCAGACCTTTTTGTGCAGTTCTTTTTTACCTTTCACCTGCTTACACTTACCCTGTTGGTGACCTTGGAAGGTTAACTGCTGTTATGTCTCACAATGTGGAGATGAAAACTTGTAGGACAGCCTTCCTCTTACTACTCCAGACTTCTGAAAAAGTACAGTTTTGTACCTACCATAAATGTAGATGTTCGAAGATACACATTGCTGCAGTCCTTACATATGGGTAGTCCGCTGTCCTCGGTCGGCCCGAATACCAAAGTATTAGGCTGACGTCGGTCAAGGCGCTTAAAACTGACATCAGGACGTCAGGGTACAAAAGCGCATGACCGACGTCATTTCCTCAGTCTTTTCTTGCCCCAGATGTCAGAAGGCCCTAACAAGAAAGGCCAAAGCCAAAAACCAGCAAAACCTAACCAACCACCCGTGCACTAACCATATTTACAATATGTACAACACAAACCACACCACCACCTTCAACAATAGAGGGGAAGGAGGGAGGGTAAACTGGACTGCAGCAATGTGGATCTTTGAACATCTACATTTATGGTAGGTACAAAACTGTACTATGTTCTTCATCTCACATTGCTGCAGTCCTTACATATGGGTAGAATCCCAAAGCAGAGGTAAGGGAGGATGGCAAAACTATAAAGCATTAGGAGCTGCCAACATGCACTGTAAAATTGCAGTGGCAAATCCAGCCCTAGATTTAGAGTAAAGTGGAAAGTGGTAATGCTTAGAGAAAGTATGCACTGAACTCCAAGTAGCTGCTTCCAAAATATCTTTAGTAGCCACCCCCCTTAAAAAAGCTGTAGAAGTGGCAGTAGCCCTAGTGGAATGAGGCCTAATCCCAGCTGGAATCTCCTTACCATGATGGGAATAACAGAAAGCAATACAAAAACCAATCCACTTAGAAATAGTTTGTTTTGAAACAGGTTTGCCCTGAGAACCCAAAGCAAAAGAAACAAACAACTGCTGAGACTGCCTGAACCCTTTAGTTCTGCTCAAATAATATCGCAACTGTCTGTGTATATCCAAAGTGTGCAAAATCCTTTCCCCTTTATTTTGAGAGTTTGCATAAAAAGTAGGCAAATGAATAGTTTGGTTTAAAGCCACACTAGAAACCACGTTAGGCATAAAAGAAGGGTTAGTACGCAAAGACACCCTATCCTTGTGGAAAATTAAGAAAGGCTCAACTGCCATAAGGGCCTGTAATTCAGAAACCCTTCTCGCAGAGGTAATGGCCAACAAAAAAGCAGTCTTCCATGATAAATATTTCAACTCTGCCGATGCTGCAGGCTCAAAAGGTTGTAGAGTGAGTTTCTCCAACACAAAATTGAGATCCCAAGCAGGAGTAGGAGCTCTACGTGGGGGTCTTATATTCTTTGCCCCTCTAAGGAACTGCTTAAACAAAGGCTGAGAAAATAATGGTGGGTCACAGTCATAGTGAGCAGAAATTGCTGCAGCATGAACCTTTATAGAGGAGAAGGACAAACCTTTGTCCAGTAACTCAGTAAGGTATTGAAGCGCAACACTTAAATTAGGTTTAGAAACATCAAAGTCCTTTGCTGTACTCCAAAATAAAAATCTCCTCCATTTATCTGCGTAAACTTTCCTTGTACTAGGCCTTCTGGCCTCCAAAATAACATTCAAAACTTGTTGTGGAAGCTGAGACCCTCCAGGGTTTAAAACAGAATATGCCAGGCTGTCAGATGTAGAGAATGAAGTTTGACATTGAGTAAATGACTGTTCTCCTGAGACAGCAGGTGAGGAATCGAAGGCAAAGGCCATGGAGGCTCCTGTACCAGACTTCTCAGTAATGGGTACCAGTGCTGTCGAGGCCAATCTGGAGCTATTAAAATCATGTTTGGCTTGTCCTGTCTGACCTTCAGCAGTACCTTTGGGAGGAGAGGCAGAGGTGGAAAGGCATACACGTGAAGATTGCTCCAATTGAATGAGAGAGCATCCACTTTCCAAGCTGTGGGATGAAACCTTTTTGTGCAAAACTTTGGCAGCTGGCAATTTAGTGGAGAAGCGAACAGATCTATGTCTGGAGTTCCCCATAACACTGTCAATCTCTGAAATACATGAGGATCCAATTTCCACTCGTGGGGATCCATAATTTGTCTGCTCAACACATCTGCTTAGGAGTTCTGTGCTCCTGGCAGAAACCTTGCCTGAAGATTTAGCTGTAAACTGAGAGCAGTCTCCCACAAAATCATTGCTTGTCTGCATAGAGGATAAGAATGCGTTCCCCCTTGCTTGTTGATGTACCACATGACAGTTGTGTTGTCTGTTTGAATCAACACCTGCCCTGGAAGAAGTAAATCCTTGAAAGCTATCAATGCAAATTGGACTGCTAACATCTCCTTCAAGTTGATATGTAGATGTTGAAGTCTGGCAGGCCACGTGTCTTGTACCCATTTTCCATTTAGATGAGCTCCCCAAGCTTTGTCTGAGGCATCTGCCGTTAAAATCTGACTCGCCTCTGGCCGGGTCACAGAGTCTCCCTTGTTTAGGTGACATTCCTGAGCCCACCACAAAAATTCCTTTTGAATGCAAGGTATTATCTGAATGACAGTGTCCAAATCTTGGCAGTGCTGTGTCCATACATTTTTGAGATACCATTGTAGCTTCCTCATATGCAGTTTGGCATTGGGAAGTACCAGAATACAAGATGCCATGAACCCCAAGGCTTGAAGGACTGTCCTTGCAGTCAGCCTGGACTGACGAGACAACTGGTGGAAGTAAAGAGAAAGATTCTTTTGTTTGTCTGGGGTCAAAAAGGCCATCTGGGATGCTGTATTCAGTCTCACACCCAGAAAGCACATGTCCTGAGAGGGTACTAGACTGGACTTTATTTCGTTCACAGAATACCCCAGGCATCTTAACACTGCCATCACATACTGTAAATGATGAAGAAGTTCGTCCTTTTCTTGGGCCAGAATCAGGCAATCGTCCAAATAAGGATAGATCTGTATTCCTCTTAGCCTGAAGAAAGCTACCACTGGAGCCAGAACCTTCGTGAACACTCTGGGCGCAGTAGATAAGCCAAAGGGCAATGCAGAGAACTGATAATGTGAAGTCCCAGCCCGAAAACGCAGATACTTCCTGCAACTGGGCCTGATAGGAACATGAAGGTAAGCCTCCTTGAGATCCAGAGTCACCATCCAGTGATCTTTGCCCAGCAGAGGTAAAAGCTGTTGTAACGTCAACATTTTGAACTTGGGAATATCCAGATATGTGTTGAGGATAGATAAATCCAAAATTGGTCTTCACGTGTTTCCTTTCTTTGGTACTAGAAACAGGCGAGAATAAAATCCTAGGCCCACTTCTGGCAGAGGGACCGGTTGTATGGCCCCTATTTGAAGTAGTAGAGAAATTTGTTTGCGAGCCTCTAGTCTTTGCTGAGGAGGAACGTCCGGCATGCCTTTGAAAGGAGGCAAGGTATGGAAACAAAACTTGTAACCCTGGTGTATGATATCCAATACCCATTTGTCTTGGGTAACCAACATCCAATTTTCATTGAAGAGTGCTAACCTTCCTCCCAGAGGTGCTGCCAGGCAAGAAGGATCTGGCAGCTGAAAAAGTAGGTCTTTGGGCCTGTTTACGAAAGGACTGGCCCCTGCCCTCACCCGAAGATTGTGCAGGTGAACTCCCTGTTCTAGGCCTGAAAGAACTCTGAGCTCTGCCCCTACCACGTCTAGATCTACCCCTAGACTGAGAATCATAAGAAGGATACGTCCACCCCTTAGCAGGCCAATTCCTACTAAACTTCGGAGGCTGAACTTGCAAAAAATCTTTAACAGCCTGCATAGACTTAGCCTTGTCTTCCATTTTCTTCAAGACTGACTCCACAGGTGAACCAAACAACACATCAGACTGCAAAGGAGCATCCAAAATCCTTGTCTTAACATGGTCAGATAAATTCTGATCCTTCAGCCAGGCGTGCCTGCGAAGAACTGAGCCAGTGGCAGCCACCCTAGACGAGGCCTGCACAGCATCAAAACCACACTGTAATGAATGCTTACCCACCTGTTCAGAGGCGTGCACCAAATCTTGTAATTCTTTACACTCAATGCCTTCCGCCAGAGCATCCACCTTAGACTTCAATTGAGAAAGAAGAAAGTTTTGATATTTCAACATATGAAACTGGCAATTCAAAGCCCTCATAGCTAAGGTAGAAGATGTATAGACCTTCTTTCCCCATCTATCCAAAGCTCTGGCTTCTTTATCTAGAGGAACCGGATTTTTACAACAGAGGCCTTGACACCCTTAGGTCCCTGACTAATAGTTTTGGGTCCGCCCTAGGACTCTTATAAAGATATTTATGAGCCTCAGGCACCCTGTAATACCTATCCGGTTTAACAGGAGCAGGAGGCAGAGAATCAGGATTAAGTGAAGCCTCTGCAAACACATCTTCCACAACATCCAGAACAGGGGTATAGCCAAGGGCCTATGCTGGGGTAACAGCAAAACTCCCTAAGCCTTTTCCTAGAATCAGAGAAGTCCTGACCTTCCCACTTAAAATGTTCCCTCATAGAATGAAGTGTCTCTGAAAAGAAAAATCCTCTGGAGGAGAAGCAGAAGGAGTGGAATCATCTGCATCAGAATCAGAATAAGGAGAGTACTCCTGCAAGTCTTCAGCTGAAGACTCTGAAACATCCGAAGCCTGCTCAAAACTTCCCAACTCTGGCTCCACCCTAGGCCTCTTATCGGGAGGGGGCAAAGAACCTCTAATCAGAGTAATCAAATCTTCTGCCATTTTAAGCATGTGCTTCTTAGGCACAGACCCTGCTGAACTAGGAGTGACACCAACAGAAGCTAAAACTGGCCTGCCTCTGGGAGAAGCCTTGGAAACAGAAGGAGAAGGCCTAACCACCCTAGGAAGGGAGGGAGTACAGTAACTTGAGAAGCCCCTTCAGCCTGACCTGCCTCCTGAGAGACCACCTCCTGCAAAATCAAAGTCTCCGCCTGAGACTCCAGAGAAGTCTCCGTCGGAACCACCGGTTCCACTGAAACCTCTAAAGAACCGGCGTCCGAACGGACGACTCATCTTGCCTGGGTTTAACCGCTTTGTCTTTGCGCTTCTTAGAAGCGGCGCGGAGAATCCGGCGGCATATTATAATTGCACCGCTTCCCAAAGACCAGCCTAGCACAATCTAACCTTCGCAATAGTGCGTTTATTGAACCTAGCACAAAAGCGACACCCACAACGTCGTGCTCAGGCCCCAAACAAGGAATACACAAAGAATGATAATCCCTATGCGGTATCTGTTTCCCACAAGAAATACAGTTATTCACTTTTTCTGACATCCGGTAAAACACTGAGGCAAGAAAAACCAAAATATTCTAACGGGTACTTAGCCAACTTGGATTCAGTCTGAAACTCCGAATTCGAAAAATTTCAGAACGCCGAACGGCACTTGCAACGCTGCTTCTGCATCGGACCATGCGGCAAAAAAGACTGAGGAAATGACGTCGGTCATGCGCTTTTGTACCCTGACGTCCTGATGTCAGTTTTAAGCGCCTTGACCGACGTCAGCCTAATACTTTGGTATTCGGGCCGACCGAGGACAGCGGACTACCCATATGTAAGGACTGCAGCAATGTGAGATGAAGAACATCTTCTGTAGCAAGCTCTCAGAGAAGCTCTTTCTCCAGTGGTACAGCTGTTTTCTCAGGCAGGAGGCAGATGTCTCAGGCAAACACATCTTCTGATAACACACTACGAGGAATGCTTCTTTTGACACTGCATCCACATCATATTCACATTCCAAGGAGAGTTTAGATACCTAACAGTCTGGGTGAAATCTAAACGTTCTGCATTCAGGTCTTCATCAGACACCTCCTTTGTTTTTGTCCTCGGCTAGCAAAGGAGCTCAGCCTGATGACTGTTAGACACACAACTAAGTAAGATCTATTAAGGCCACGGTGGCAGCAACATGTACCTTCTTCCCAAAGTAGTCAAGGACCCTGCTCTCCTGGTAACCGAAACGTGTATTAGGAGCTGGAACCAATGTTAATCCTCTTTCTAGCTTCAGATACAAATCTGGTGGATCAGATGTAGGACTTTGCATAAAAACTGGTGATACTTCCAGACTCTACAGAGTCCACCAGGTTTCTTCAGGGCAGAGATTTGGGGGTCCAGTTCCCATGAGCAACTAGGAAGGCAGCATCTAAAGATACAGACTGGAAGTACTACCACAGCTCTGGAGATACCCAAGCCCAGGATATTAAAGGAGGACTTCTGAGATTCACAGAACTCTTAGGCATCCCAACTGAAGTGTTTCTTCATTTTGAAGAAAATACTACCAAAAAGATTTTCTCTGTAAGAGATCCACAGGGCATGGCATCTTCACTTCCTGTATCATACTCCATAGGACAAGGAATCCAGGAAGCATAAACCAGGTGGACTTCCTTACCATCTAAAGAGACCAAGTCCCTTCTCTTAAAGGAGGGGACTCCAGACATTGAAGGCTGGTCTGCAGGTCCTTTTAATATGACATGATTTCCTGAGCCAGGGGAAAATCACTACTGGGGAACAGCTTGAGGGGGCAATGTGAAGGACCACCTGTTACATGAGGCCCAGGTAAATGCAGGAAACTTAGAAGAGCAGGCATCTTGTATTTGGACTGCTGAACCCTTTTTGCTGGGGCCATCTATTGGAACACTGGGTCTACGGACAGGCAACCTGAGCTACCATATTTCTGCCATGGATGTCTTCCCTAACTAATATTGTAGGGACAGCATCCTAACTTTAGGCACAACAAAACTGGCATCAGATTCAGGTGTCCACAGAGGACATCTAGTCCATTTCCTACATGCATCAGGAGTCCATGCAGTCAATACTACTTCAAGACTGATCCATACAAAAACATTAGAGGTGTCACTACTGTATTTTGTCATAAGAATCCCGATTTGCTACTCTTACCCATTCGGAGACTACTGTGGTCCAAATGATCAAATACTTTTTTTTACCATCCTCAAGACAGCCGTAGTGACCCTGTATAGACTCCTCTCAGCCTAGAAAGGTGCCTGAAAGAAAAAGGTAACACTGACAGTATTCTGCAGCCATTAACCATACTGTTCTTTTTATTTATTTATTTATTTTTTTGTCATTAAGCAATGAGACAGAATCATTGCAATGTGGTATGGCGTTTTGACTGCAGCAACCTCAGAAGTTTTAGGCTTATTCAAAAAATCAGAAGTTTTAGGCTTATTCAAAAAAAATATATATCTTGGTTCACACATGACAAACATTTCCACAAAGGAAAAGTCAATCCAAGGGATACCAAGACTGTAACTCGGAAAAATGCAGAAACTAAAGGCTACAAGACAGAACAGAAAATGCAAGATGATCAGCAGTTCCAAGTACAGGGATCGAATGAGTGCAACATTATGCTATGCATTCTGCCAGTATTCATTTGAAAATTCGTGTGTGTTGGTTTAGCTACAACATGCTATCAGAAGACGCATGTCTAACAAAACAAAACAAAAAAAAAAAAAGAAAGAAACACATGCAGACACCGTGGAATATATGTTGCCTACATATGCCAAACCTACTTAATTTCAGTCTGAACTCCTATCAGAAAAAAAAAAGAAAATTTATAGATGGAGCTAAATGGAGAGTTCTTTTAACTGAAGTTTCATCGAACCTGTGCTACCACATAAAGACTTTTGCAGACATTTACTTAAACAGAAGCAGTATCACATTTGTAGTCTCCCACACAAAAAATATGTCTGCATTGTATTGCTTGTTGTAATCACAATTATTATGAAAAAACTCTGTTTGCATTATTTATGTCTAGAGAAACACAAGTTGCACAAACCTGACTCATCTACAACAGGCAACGCTGACACTCTCCTTTCCACAAAAATATTCAGTGCTTTAATAATGGGAGTATCGGGATGGATATAAGCGACATTGTAGTAAGAGCCAATTCCTAGTTCCTCAAGTGTTTTCTTCATGAAAGCAGGCTTTGGCATCTCTGATACCTACACAAGTTATAAAACATAAACGTTACTAAGTAAAAATAAAATACAATGCTGCTCAATTTAAAGAGAGCATCTAATCTTTACTTTAATGAAGAACAGCACAGCTTTGACCAAGAATAAAGAAATAATGTGCAACAATTAACATTAATTTAGGCTAAAATCCCACTTTAGGAGTAACACCACACGAAGCAAAGAAGCACTGCTGTGAAAAACTAGAATTTTCTTGAGCTTTATAATACTTGCTAAGTGACAAGATTTGGAACATATGCATTACACTGTGCTCAGCTTCGACAGTGTCAGCATACACCTTCATTGATTCTTAACATTTCCATCAGAGCAGTAGACTATCTGTACTGGCACACAAGGTTTATAGAGTTCAAGACACAGCTATGAAGGGCTGGTCATTACTTAGTCAAAACACTTAGAGAAAATCCGATTCTTCACACAGAATTAATAACGGAATACATGCATGACGTCCTTTTGCAGCGTATTAAACACATTTAGGTTACATCTTCATATGCTTTTCTGTCATGCACTCTGAGTAATAAAATATTCTGAACCCCGAAGCCTGAAGTATAGCAACTATTTCTAGCTCCATAGGAACAAAATGAAGAAGTCCCTAGAGAAACAGCATCTACTGGGGATCACAGTAAATTTACTAGGTGATGATAATCACTGGATAAAACAGTGATGGTGAACCTATGACATACATGTCAAAGGTGACACACCAGGTGATGATAATCACTGGATAAAACAGTGATGGTGAACCTATGACATACATGTCAAAGGTGACACACCAGCATTCACCAACACCCAAGTTACCAGAGAAACTGAATGAACAAAAATATATGAAATATGTGACCCTGCACTTATCTATTAAAACTCAGCAACAAAAAAAGTCATTAATTGATGTTAATCAAATCAAATGCAGCGTGTTCCATAGTTTTTTCAGTTCAATTCAAAATTAGTTTTAAAAGTATTATAATACATAGCAGCACACATGATTGGACTGTATTTTTTAAAATAAATAAATTAATGAATATGTAAAGAATTGTTTCTCTTGTTTGTGGGGGAGGGGGGAGTGACACGCCAGCAGAGTCAAGACAGGTATTTTCCAAATTTTCAACATACCGAGCCCAAAAGATTCACCATCACTGGGATAAAATCTGTGTCTGTTGGGTGATGGAGTTTACAGCTGCCACAAACCCTCATTTTCCCTGTCCCATTTTTGCTGCACAGAAGGTACAGTTGAGCTATGGCGAATGCCCCCTATTAGAGCCTGTGGAGGTCTTCAATAAAATGCAATTTTGTTAAATAAAATTACATTCATATCCTGCAAACAGTATTTTAAACATAACAAAGCTGCAGGACCTAGTTAGCTGCTGCTCATCTTCTTTAAACATAATAAAAACACCAAGTTACCTCCAACATAAACTTCTCAGTAGTGGACATACTGATTCTCAGATCACCTTTTTAAGAATGATGCTAAACTTGGAAGGTTATTTATCAAGTTCCAGGAGGCAGGCCAAACAGGATATTCTCCATGATGACCTGCCACAGCTCATTCTTAAAGAGGACAGCTTCAAACTATGCCATCCTCTTCAGGCATACAACACAGCCTGTTGCTATAACCAAAGCATCAGAGCAACAGTACAGCGGATCACAAAGAAGCCAATACATAAACCATAGCAAGGATTTATTCTTCCCAGACCCCATATTCAGACAGTGTTGGATACTTTTCTTGTTTCCGATCTCACTAGGGAGGCACCCAGCATGGCCTACCTAAGCACACTCTTTAAGAGGAGAGCCTCAGCCATGTGCACTTTTGCAGGCATATACATGGGTTTGCTGCCTTAACCACAGACAGCATTCAGCATAAACAAGATTACAGTAGGCTACATAGAAACTACTGCAAAATCTTATTAATTCTTCCTAGACCCTGTATTCAGGAAGAGGACAATACTTATTAGGTGTCTGATCCACTAGGGAAGACTGATACCTGAGAGGCCAAAGAGGCAGCAAGGATTCTGAGCCCCAGTGTAGCAGAGTAAAACACCATGTAGTCCTCACTTCCATACCTCAGACTCATGAGATAGTACAGTTTTGTACCTACCATAAATGTAGATGTCCGAACTGGATAGCATCTGCAGTCATAACAAGTGGGTTGTCCTGTCGTCAGGCAGCCCTGCAGTCGGCCGGATTCCAAAGTCCGGGTCCGGCTTCGGCTGATGTCGCACTCCACCCGACGTCATCTCTGTTGGTCCTCGGGTATAAAAGCATCAGCCGACGCCATTTTCCTCAGTGTTTCTTGCCCCAGATGCCAGTAGCCCTCTTGCAGGCTAAAATTTGGATAGATGCCAATGTTTCCAAATAGATAGAGGTAAACACAACAATAAGCATATATGTACATATATACAAACAAATACACCATAAAGACTCCCCAACAGCTAGCTATTAGGAGGGTAAACACCCTAGGAGTACCGCAGAGGGAAGGAGGGAGGGTAATCCTGACTGCAGATGCTATCCAGTTCGGACATCTACATTTATGGTAGGTACAAAACTGTACTATGTCCTTCATGGATGCATCTGCAGTCATAACAAGTGGGTAGAATACCATAGCCAACTAGCGGAGGAGGATAAAAGTAGATTATGGTGTGTTTAGGATCCCTTGCAGTACAGCAGTGGCAAACCCTGCTCGGGATCTGGAATATAGAGGCAAATTATAATGCTTGGCAAATGTATGCACGGAGGTCCAAGTAGCCGCCTCAATAATGTCTTTGGTTGCCACTCCTCGTAAGAAGGCTGTGGTAGTGGTTGTTGCCCTTGTAGAATGAGGTCTTATGTTCTGTGGAATTGGTTTTCCATGGAAGGAGTAACAGTATCGTATGCAATTTCCTATCCATTTGGAGATTGTCTGTTTGGAAATAGCTTTTCCTTCCCTTCCTGTTGCATAGGCTACAAAAGTTGGTCAGTCTTTCTGCTATTTTTGTTCTGTCCAAGTAGTAGCGTAGCTGTCTATGTACATCCAAGGTATGCAGTATTCTTTCCCTCTGTTTTGTGGGTTGGGAAAGAAGGTAGGTAGGTGGATTGCCTGGTTTAAAGATACTCTGGATACCACCTTGGGCATAAATGTAGGATTAGTTCTCATGGACACTCTATCTTGGTGGAAGATTAGGAAGGGTTGCACTGCCATTAAGGCCTGTAGTTCTGAAACCCTCCTTGCTGAAGTAATTGCCAGTAGGAAAGCAGTTTTCCATGACAGGTGTTGTAGGTCTGCTGTTGCTGCTGGTTCAAAGGGTGATAGTGTCAACTTTTCTAGCACAAAGTTTAAATCCCAGGCTGGTAATGGTGGTTTCCTTGGAGGTTTTACATTCTTGATTCCTCTGAGGAACTGCCTGAGCAAAGGGTGCGAAAAAACAGGTGGACCAAAGCTGTATTCTGCTGAAATAGCTGATGCATGTATCTTGATGGAGGAGTAGGACAGGCCTGAATGAAGAAGTTCGGCCAGATACTCCAGAATGTTAGGCATATCTATGTTTGACACATCTTTTCCTCTTGCGGTACTCCAAATGACAAACCTTTTCCATTTTCCAGCATAGCTCCTTCTTGTTGAAGGTCTGCGTGCTTCAAGAATAATGTCTTTAACTCTTTGGGAAAGTTCTGGATTAGCTGCTGCTATGTGATGTTCCATGCAGTCAGTTGCAGCGTTTTTAGGTTTGGATGTATGATGCTGTAGTTGTTCTGAGTTAACATCAAAGGCATCAGGGGTATTGGCCACATATTGTTCCGAGACATGCTCTTCAGTAGTGGGTACCAGTGTTGTCTTGGCCAGTTTGGGGTTATCAGGATTATCCTTGGACGTTCTTCCTTGATTTTTAGTAGTACCTTGTGTATCAAAGGAAGAGGTGGGAATGCATATGCTGTTAGGCCTTTCCAGTTGAAGGAGAGTGAGTCCACTTTCCATGCTAGTGGGTGGAATGTCCTTGTGCAGAATTTTTTGAGCTGGTGATTGAGAGGTGATGCGAATAGGTCTATCTGAGGCATTCCCCATTTCTTTGAGATGGTCTTGAAGATGTTGGTGCAGCTTCCATTCGTGGGCATCCAGTGGTTCTGCTTAATATGTCTGCTAGAGTATTGTCTTTCCCGGTACAAACATTGCCTGTAACTGAATGTTGTAGCTGAGTGCCAGGGTCCACAGCTCCAAGGTCATTCTGCATAGGGGTATGAATGAGTGCCTCCCTGTTTGTTGATGTACCACATGACTGTGGTGTTGTCTGTCCTTATCATCAACTGGCCCTCTTTGAGGAATGGTTTGAACTTTTGGATTGCCAGTTTTACTGCCAGCATTTCTTTTAGATTGATGTGCAGGTGAAGTTGATCCTGTGTCCACAATCCTTGCACGCATTTGTCCAGCATGTGGGCCCCCATCCTAGGTCTGAAGCGTCTGTTGTGATGGTCTGGCTTGGTTGACATCTGCGAAAGGGTAGGCCTGGGTTTGACTGGCATGCCTGAGCCCACCATAGGAACTCCTGTTTTAAGCATGGAATTAGTGGGATTTCTGTTTCTAGACTGTGTCTGTGTTGGGACCATAAATTCTTTAGGTACCACTGTAGTTTCCTCATATGTAGTCTGGCAAATGGGACCAAGATTATGCATGATGCCATGAAGCCCAAGGCCTGCAGAAATTTTCTTGCTGTTAACTTGTTCAGTTTTGTTAGTGCCAAGAAGTAAAGAGGAAGTTCTTTTTGTTTTCTGTAGTCAGGAATGCCATTTGTTGTACTGTGTCCAATTCAGCCCAAGAATGTCTTTGTTTGGGATGGTATCAGCCTTGACTTTTGTAAATTGACTGTGTATCCCAGTCCTTGTAGCAAGTAAATGACCCTTTGTAAATCTGTTGTCAGCTTGCTTTTGTTGTCCCCTTGTAGTAGGCAGTCGTCCAGGTATGGGTAAATCTGAATTCCCTGTAGTCTGCAATGGGCGATTACTGATGCCAGGCATTTTGTGAATACTCTGGGCGCAGTAGATAAGCCAAAGGGCAATGCTGAGAATTGATAGTGCTCTGATCCTGCAAGAAATCTGAGGTATCTTCTGCAGATTGGTCGAATGGGGACGTGCAGGTATGCCTCCTTGAGATCTAGAGTTACCAGCCAAGACTCCTTGCCCAGCATGGGAAGAAGTTGCTGTAGGGTCAGCATTTTGAATTTTGGGACAATGATGTATGTATTTAAGGTGGACAGGTCGAGAATTGGTCTCCAACTTTTTCCTTTCTTGGAACTAGGAATAGTCTGGAATAGAACCCCTTTCCTTGTTCTGCTGTTGGCACTCTTTCCACAGCTCTCATGTTTGCTAACTCCATTATCTGGCGTAGAGCCTCTGTTTTTGATTTGGAGGTAGATTTGGCATTCCTCTTTTGACTGGTAAAGTGTGGAAGTGAAACCGGTAACCTTGATCTATGGTTTGTAAAATCCACTTGTCTTTTGTTATGTAGTGCCAGTTCTTTGAAAATAAGGTTAACTTTCCGCCTAGAGGAGCTGCTATTTGTTCCCTGGTAGGCGGAGTTAGGATTAAGTCACTGTGGTTGTGCTGATGTAGTGGCAGTGGCTGCGTCTGTGCCTCTGTTGTTACCTTGCCACTGTCGTCCTCTGTAGGCACCTCCTCTGGATTGGTTTCTGCCTCTGGAACGTCTATTCCTGCCCCTTTGAAATTTTGTGGAGTCAGGAAAGGACCAATTTTTGGCAGGCCAGTTCCTGCTAAACCTTGGGGGTTGAACCTGCAAGAAATCTTTAACAGTTTGAACAGACTTTGCCTTTTCTTCCATTTTCTTCATAACCTGCTGGGCAGGTGTACCAAACAAACTTGTCTTGTCCATAGGAGCATCTAGCAACTTAGCTTTGACATGATCCGGTAAAGCTTGTTCCTTTAGCCATGCATGCCTTCTTATCACTGTGCCTGTCATGGCTGATCTAAATGAAGCCTCCAGTGCATCATAGCCACATTTTAAGGAATGGTTGCTAACCTGTTGTATGTTATTTACCATCTCTAATACATATTTCTTATCAAGAGATTCATCAGTGGTTAGTTTCTTAGTTAACTGATCAAGCATAAACTCTTGGTATTGTATCATGTGAAACTGACAGTTTAAAGCTCTAGCTGAGAGAGTAGCTGAAGTGTAGACCTTTTACCCCATCTGTCTAATGACCTTGCTTCCCTTTCAGAAGGAATAGGGTTTTAGCTGTGGTCGGCAACTGCCTTGGGACCCTGGGATATAGTTTCTGGGTCTGCAAGTGGGGCCTTGTAAAGGTGGTGATGAGTATCTGGCACCCTGTAAAATCTGTCTGGTTTGGCAGGGGCTGGGGTAAAGAATCTGGAGCGGAGCAAACATCATTGAAAGCATCATCCACCACAGAGAGAACAGGAGGTATAGCTAAGGGCCTGTGCTGTGGGAGGTGCAGAAAGGTCCTAAGTCTTTTCTGGAGTCTGAAAAATCCTGTTGCTGCCATTGGAACTGTTCTCGCATGGCATGCAAGGTTTCCCCAAAGGAGAATTCTTCTGGTGGGGAAGCAGCTGGAATGGATTCTTCAGCATCAGAATCTTCAAAATTGGAGAAGGGAGCCTCTGGCTGGTCAGTAATGTCTGATTCATCAGCAGAATCATCAGAAGACACTGGCTCAGGGGGTTCTGCCCTAGGTCTCTTCTCTGGGGGCTGAGAGGCCCTGTCTGGGTGAGATTGAGATCCTCTAATTAAAGAAATTAAATCTTCTGCCAAAGAAAGCATTTGAGAACTAGAAGAGGGCCTGGATGTGGGGGGTTTAACAGGCACTGATTTGGTAGTCTTGGCTGCTTTAGCCCTGGCGAAGGCCTTAATGGACATGGCTGCTGGAGGCCTAGCAGCACCACGTGTTGGGGTAGAGACATCCAAGGGGATGGTGTCTGATAAGTCAACCACCGTAGTGGGTAAAATTTCTGAGGTCGATTCAAGAGTTGTAGCAGGGGCCTCAGTTGTAAGAATAGGTTCAGCTGTACTTTGATCAGTTTTCTCGGTTTCGGCCGAAACCGAGACACTCATGATTTGCTTTACCGTGGTTTCGGCCGAAACCGCGGACCGCGAGTGTCGGTCTTTATCTTTGCGTTTTGGAAGATTGGGTAGTCGGAGGATCCGGCGGCATAATGTACGCAAAATCAGTACCGAAAAACTGTTCTGCAAACTCCGACCGGCGCCTAAGCGTTCGTCGGTTGAAGGAGGCACAGGCCGAACAGGCTGCTACGTCGTGGGCTGGGCCTAAACAAGGCAGACAGTAAGAGTGGAAATCTTTATGAGGTATTTGTTTCCCACAGGTTAAACAATTGTTAACTTTTTCTGACATCGGCTGAGGCAAGAAAGAGTCCCCAACGGGGTACTTAGCTTTAGAAGTCTTCGAAGTAGTATTCGGTAGAAGTAATCTCTGGATCCGACCGACCGGCACTTGCGAACAGCTTCTGCTTCGGGCGCCACGCGGCAAGAAAGACTGAGGAAAATGGCGTCGGCTGATGCTTTTATACCCGAGGACTAACAGAGATGACGTCGGGTGGAGTGCGACATCAGCCGAAGCCGGACCCGGACTTTGGAATCCGGCCGACTGCAGGGCTGCCTGACGACAGGACAACCCACTTGTTATGACTGCAGATGCATCCATGAAGGACATCTGAGGTGATAAGGTGCTGTAGTTTCAAGGACCTATACGTCAGATCAAAATAAATGATGTAAAAGTCTGTACTAGGATGCTTGGTAGGGAAATCTCATGCGGAATTAAAGATGATTTGATATAATTTCTATATACACAGCTGCATTAGATAAGTCGTGTGCCACAATGTATTTTCCTGCTTGCCCTTCCTCATATTTTTCAGCCATTTTTTTAAACAAGAGCTTTGTAAACTTTCTATTAAACTACTGCCCAAAGAAATGTAGTTTTTCTTACTGAGCTGTTACCTTGGGTTAATGTGTGGTTCATCCATAAACTTTAGTGGGGCACCTCCACCCATGCACAGTGGTTTGGGCATTAAAGTCCATGGACACAGCTCACATTTTCCAGTGCTTACAACACTAATGTTAAAGTTCCCTATTTTCTTCAGTGATAGAAGTGTAAGGAAAACACATCTTTAAAGTATTTGCTGTGTTAAGAAATAGCCAAAATGTTCCCTGATGGTGCAGAGTACTCTTTTGGCAGTTTATATACCACATGCTGTGGTGCAAAGGCAAGTGTCCGAACATCAGCAAATCACTTTAGAGAGAATGCCTGCTTCTTGCCAGTAGAAGATGTAGAATCCAGATGCTTATGAACTGCAATTAAAAAAAAAATCCTTCAATACATACTCCATGGATATGATGACTCATCCTTCTTCCCTAGATACTCATGCAAATATTTGTGAAGTGAGGCTATGCAGAACTCTGTGAAACTGAAGGAGACTTAGCAAGTGGGGAAGCAGCTATGAAGAGGAATTACTGGCCTTATTTGTTTCAGACAAATGGGCCTCTGGGAGACAATTGAATCCCAGTCCTAGGAACAGAAGGAAAAGGAAGAGCCTTCCCTAACCCTAGCTTCAGGATGGACATACCTGTGCTTGACTGATGTGAACAGGATCATATATAAAGCAAGCACCCGATGTCCAATTTACCTGTAAACGTCTTGAAAAGTTGGATCAAGCAGATCTTTTTTCTGGGCCTGCAATCATATGCAGTATACCAAAATACTCTAGTAATATGGGTCCCTTACCAAACCTTCTTTAATTAATACCAAAATGATCTATTAGCAAAGCAAGCCAGCATGTGGGTGTTATAAACATTAGATCTTGGAAGGTGAACAGACTGAAAGGATATCAGACGGCATATGAACAACTCACCAATTTGAAGTTATGATCTATTGTTAAGCATTAGAGAAGTACCTCTCATTAACCATAAGCAAATTTAAGAAAATCATATAAATGAGCAAGCCACAGAAAAATAATCAATTGATTTCGGGATTCTCTCTTTCTATTTTATAACTCTTCCATATTTTTAGGGGTTTTTTTACCAAAGATAACAGGGGTGGACACCACTCCTGAGTCAAGGCATTGTAAAGTTCATAAAATCAGTTTTGCTTTAGTCTTTCATGTTTACCAAGAGTACTCTTCTGGTTGGTAAGTTACAGTACTGGTTTGTGAAAGATAGGTTCCTTTACGACTGTTAAAGTTTTTGTCTCTGTTGCACTTGCAGACCACCTGAATCTGGCCTACTACTAAAAATCATGTCTACTCATTTCTTTGTGCGACAGAGTCAGTTACACTGCAGCCATCGTGTAGGTGACGATTCGGGATTTTTTTTATATACAGTCTTAGCATCCACTATGCCCCAACGGTGGCCTTGCGATGGGCACAGCAAGAAGCAACTACTCACCTACACAAATGAGACAGCCTCAGGTAACCACTTATGCATCTCCTCCTCCTGCAAGTGGCTGACTGCTTCTAATTCTCCATGAGACATACATCAGTTGGAAATGCACCGTATGCCATGCTCCTTAACCTTTGCCCTACGTGAGGCAAGCTGCATTACCTTTTTTGCTGCTTTTCCTCTTTGGCTGAATCCTCATGCATCTAGGCTACTACTTGAACCTGCATCAGCTGCACTCAGGACTTCATCCCTCTACACCATAAACCCATTTTTCCTTGACAAATGGTGTGAGCCTATACTTACAACTTCTGCAGAGTCTAAAGGATGGTGGCAACTCTATAGCTATCTCATTATTTGAAACCCACAAAAGATTGGGAGTTAGACAGAAGACTGAGGTTTTAAGATGCTAGTCAGCTGCTTCCTGTACTCAAGGGAACAAGGCTTGATTCCTTCCACCTCCATTTACCAGCTATGTGACTCTGAGCTAGTTATTTAACCAGACAGCATTTCTGGGTCACCCCTAAAAAGTAAAATTTGTGTCCAGTGGGCTTACCTGGTTAACAAATATTTAAAAATGTGCCCTTACAGTTGCCAGTCATGGTGTTACAACATCCTTTACTATGACAATGACTGATGAGCTATGAAACAGCACTTTCACAACTGCATAAGTACACAGATGGACAAGCATTCATGAGAAATTCTGCAGTCTTGTGAAAGCAAACTATATCACATCACATTAAACAGTGCCAGTAATTCCTACTATTTCAGCAAAATGGTCTGAAAGCTAAGAAAGGCTAACTGGCTAAAGCGGTTAATAATTACAGCAGTGGCCCCATTAGCAAAGGCTCCCCTGGACAAATTTGATGAGAGGTGCATGAAAGTGCAGAATGACAAGGTTTACTCCCACAATCCTGTCATCCACAAGGTTTACTTCCACAATCCTGTTGCCCACATGCTTGAAACACACAATCCTGAATGCATAAAATTCAAAGATCAAAATGATGAAGGCCACGATATTGAAATCCTGAACTTGCCCCCCCCCCCCCCCAACAGGAGCCATGTTAGCACTCTTTCCTGCATTCACACTAGTGGGTAATTAATTCAGTATTTAAGATTCTTAGAGACTGTGATCTTCAGCATTTTGACCTTTCAATATTATGGATTCAGAATTATGGGCTTCAAGCATGTGGGCTACAGGACTGTGACAGTAAACCGATGGACAACATAATCTTTAATGCAGTGGCCAGTGGCTTGGACACGTGCAATGAAACTGGTACTTACACAGCAGAATGAGAGTAAAATCAATAAGCAAGAAAGACAGAGACCAGGCTACTTTGTATTGAGATGTCGGAGTTTTTTCTTGTGTTTGGCAGCCTTTACACTATGGTTTCAATACAGTTCATAATTTGATATATTGCAGTCTGATGGCAAATAAACAAAAACCTTGCATCCAAAGTAGAAGGCTGAAGAAGTCATGAACAATTCTTTACAGGAATGGAATCTTTTCATGATATAAAATGTTTATTAGAAACTTTGGATGAAAACGCAACAGACTCAAGGAGGAGACTTTTGTTTCTGGTTGAAAGTGGTACGATCATTGACACAGGAACTTGCTAAAATTAGGTAGTCCTGTGAAGAGCTGTTTGAAATTCTGCTGTCAGTGGAATCTTCATTGCATTGTTTTGTGTGTGTGTGGGGGGGTTGAGTAATATCTGAAAAGGTATTTATCTGCTGAATGACACAGACCTTTGGAAGACCACAGTTGCGAACCAAAGGCAATTACATACTGTCAGAAGAAAGCTGGAGTACTAAGGCAGACAGAATAACAAAAAGAGGAAAATGGCAATGTTAACACGCAGATCACCAGGGAAAACTAGTAGAATCCTACTACAATGATCTTCCATTGGTAAACACTATCTAAATACAACAACACATAAAAAGGATGCATAAATTATGCCAGCCATACAAGGTGAAACTTCAGAATGTTCTCACCAAATCCAAACATGCTAACAGAGGGTGAAGAAAACAACAGAGACACAAAAACCTTAAAGGAATCTTTCACAGAGTAAAGACAAATAAATACTAAAGAACACAAGTAGGAAAGCTTGGGGTGTCAGGAAAAAGTACAGTTGTGTACACTTACCATAAATGTAGATGTTCGAGTGTATTCACTGTTGCAGTCATTACACTTGGGTTATCCTGCTGGCAGGCTACCCTCAGTCGGCCAGAATTCCAAAGTCTAGGTCCAGCATCGGTTGCTGTCGCCTCTTCCCTGACGTCAGTGCGCCAGGGGTATAAAAGATGCAGCCGACGCCATTTTCTTCAGTTTTTCTTACCTCAGATGTCAGGTCCCCCAAAAGGGTAGGCTAAAAATATGCCACCAAAACATATAATACCTTCATCTACAAGCAAATACACCACATAGGTAGTATATATTAGAGAAGTGCAGATAAGTTGCAGCAAAGAAATGGGGGATGGTGGGTAGGTAACCTGGACTGCAACAGTGAATACACTCGAACATCTACATTTATGGTAAGTGTACACAACTGTACTATGTTCTTCGTGTTTCACTGTTGTAGTCATTACACTTGGGTTGAATACCAAAGCTATGGTTGGGAGGCTGGAGCTAAATAGCATTAGGAGCGGCTATGAGGCCCTGCAGAACTGCAGTGGCAAAGCTTGCCCTGGATTTAGAGTAGAGTGGTAAATAATAGTGCTTTGTAAAGGTGTGCACTGAACTCCAGGTAGCAGCCTCTAAAATGTCTTTGGTTGGTACTCCCCTGTGGAAGGCTGCTGAAGTGGCTGCTGCTCTGGTTGAATGTGGCCTAATGCCCTTAGGCACTGGCTTGCCATGTTGTGAATAGCAGAAATGAATGCAGTGGCCTATCCACTTTGAAACAGTCTGTTTTGAGATAGCCTTTCCTTGTGATCCTGCAGCATATGCCACTAGTAGTTGCTCTGTCTTTCTGAAAGCTTTGGTACTGTTCAAGTAGAAGCGTAGCTGTCTGTGTACGTCCAAAGAATGCAGAATTATCTCCCTCTTATTCTGTGGGTTTGGATAAAAAGTAGGCAGATGAATAGTTTGGTTAAGGGCCACACTGGGCACTACCTTAGGCATAAATGTCGGGTTTGTCCTCAGAGAAACCCTGTCTGGATAAAAAATGATAAAAGGTTCCACAGCCATGAGTGCCTCTAGCTCTGAGACTCATCTTGCAGAGGTTATTGCTAGGAGCAGAGCTGTTTTCCAAGATAAAAACTTTATATCAGCTGTAGCGGCTGGCTCAAAAGGAGGCAGGGTGAGTTTTTCCAAAACATAATTGAGGTCCCATGTAGGTACTGGTGATCTCCTTTTGCTCCTCTGAGGTACTGCCTTAACAAGGATGAGAAAAGATTGGTGGCTCTGTACTGTAATGAGCCGAAATGGCAGAGGCATGAATTTATTTGATGAAAAGGATAGGCCTTTGTCCAGCATCTCAGTTAAGTATTGCAAAATCTGAGGAATATTTGGTACAGCTGTGTCAATTCCTTGTGCCTGGTTCCAAGCACAGAATCTCTTCCATTTTCCAGCGTAAGATTTTCTGGTACTAGGCCTTCTGGCCTCCAAAATGACATCCATTACAGCTTTAGTGAGAGGCGTGTTTTGCATCACTACATTATCCGCCATGCTGCCAGATTTAAGGTCTTTAGCTGGCTGTGCAGGATCAGATTGTTTTGTTGGGATAGTAGATGAGGTATCTGAGGCAAGGTCCAAGTCGGGAATTGAGACAAGTTCCTTAGGACTGGATACCAGTGCTGGCGGGGCCAGTCTGGGGCAATCAGTATCATCTTTGGCTTCTCTTGTCTGACCTTTAGGAGTACCTTGGGGAGGAGAGGCAGTGGAGGAAAGGCATATACTGCTAAGCTTTTCCAGCTGAAAGATACGGCGTCCACTTTCCATGCTTGTCTGTGATAAGTCCTTGTGCAGAATCTTTTTAGTTGGTAGTTATGAGGAGAGGCAAATAGATCTATATCTGGGCATCCCCATTTCCTTGTTATCATGCTGAAGACTTGTGGATCTAATTTCCACTCGTGGGGATCCATGAGGTTTCTGCTTAGTTCGTCTGCCAGAGTATTTGTCTTTCCTGGCAGGTGCCTGCAGATGTCCTTGGTAAGTCAATGCAGTGTCCCACAAAGCCATGGCTAGTCTGCAAAGGGGGTAAGAATGAGTGCCTCCCTGCTTGTTTATATACCACATGACCGTGGTGTTGTCTGTTTTTATCAGTAGTTGTCCCGGATGAAGTAGGTCCTTGATGGCTGTCAGGGCATTCTGAACAGCTAGCATATCTTTTTGATTGATATGTAGATGCATTTGGTTTGCGGACCATGTGCCTTGAATACATCTTCCTGCCATGTGGGCCCCCCAGGCATAATCTGATGCGTCCGTTGTTAATGTCTGCCTGGCTGGAGGTAAAGTGAATGGCTGTCCCTTGTTCTGGTGACAAGCCTTTGCCCACCAACGAAACTCCTGTTGCAGGCAGGGAATGAGAGTAATTATTGCTTCCAGGCTGGTGCAATGTTGAGTTCAAACACTTTTTAGCTACCATTGACGTTTCCTCATATGCAGTCTCGCATATGGAATTAGTAGAATGCAGGCTGCCATGAAGCCCAAAGCCTGCAGAATTTTTCTTGCAGATAACTGGGCCTTTGTTGCCAATAAGTTGAAATAGGTAGTCAGTTGCCTTTGTTTGTCTGGCGTGAGATAAGCCATCTGGGCAGTTGTATTTAAGCTTGCACCCAGGAATATTATCTCTTGAGAGGGTACTAGTTTTTATTTCTTTTCATTGACTGTGTACCCTAGGCCTGTTAGAAATCTCTTTACAAACGCCAGATGCTGTAGAAGAATGTCCTTGTTCTCTGCTTGAATGAGGCAGTCGTCCAAGTAAGGATATATTTGTATTCCTCTTTGTCTGCAGAATGCAATTACTGGTGCCAGGCACTTTGTGAAGACCCTGGGCGCAGTAGATAAGCCAAACGGCAGTGTAGAGAATTGGTAGTGCATTGAGCCAGCTTTGAATCTGAGGTATCTTCTGCATGTTTGTCTGATTGGGACATGCAGGTATGCCTCTTTTAGGTCTAAAGTCACAAGCCAAGCCTTCTTGCCCAGCATGGGCAGAATTTGCTGTACAGTCAACATTTTGAATTTTGGTATATCCAGAAAAGTGTTTAGAATAGATAGGTCCAGTATTGGTCTCCAGGTCTTGTCCTTTCTTGGTACCAAGAACAGTCTTGAATAAAATCCTTGTCCCTGCTCTTGCTCTGGTACTTGTTGAATGGCCCTCATGTCCATGAGGGATGAGACTTGCTTTTGTGCCTCTGCCCATCGATGTTTTGGCAGGTCTGGCCAACCGTTTGTCCTTGGCAGGGTATGGATGTTAAACTTGTAGCCTTGTGACACTATGTCTAGGACCAATTTGTCCTGGGTTATGTGCCAGTTTTGAGAAAAAAGTGCTAATTTTCCCCCTAAAGGCACTGCCAGAAGAGAAGTGCTTGGTGCAGGCAGGGGGGAGTCATTGGGACTGTTTCCTGTATGGCTGTGATTTGTCTTCTCCACTTTTGGAGGTAGAAGCACCCCATTGTTTAGACCTGTACGAACCTTGGGGCTGGGATCTGCCTCTTGGGCGTCTGTATCTGCCCCTTTGTGGTCTGTCTGACACTGGAAAGGACCAATTCTTTGTAGGCCAGTGTCTGCTAAATCTTGGAGGCTGAACCTGTAAGAAATCCTTAACCGTTTGCATAGATTTAGCTTTGTCCTCCATTTTCTTTAACACCTCTTCTGCTTTAACACCAAACAAAGTATCATGCTGTAATGGGGCATCTAATAATTTTGCTTTGACATGATCAGGCAGACTTTGTTCCTTTAACCAAGCATGCCTCCTGATGACAGAACCTGTAACAGCGGCTCTGCAGGAGGCCTCCAAAGAATCAAAACCACATTGCAAAGTATGATTTCCAACTTGTTCAGCTGCAAGCAATAAATCCTGCATTTCTTTGTTTTCTGCACATTCAGAATTTGTCAACATTTTCTGTTTAAGCAGTGACATAATACATTGCTGATATTTGAGCATATGAAACTGACAATTTAAAGCCCTTACAGCCAAAGGTAGCTGAAGTATAAATCTTTTTCCCCATCTGTCCAATGCCCTAGAATCTCTGTCAGAGGGGGTAGGGTTTATTGCAGCGGAAGCCTTGACCCCTTTGAGACCCTGAGAAATAGTTTCTGGGTCAGCAGCAGAGTTTTTGAAAAGGAATTTATGAGAGTCAGGAACCCTGTAGTACCTGTCCGGCTTAACAGGAGCTGGAGATAAGGAGTCAGGGGTCAGACTGGACTCTGAAAATACATCAACAACAATGGACTCTGAAAATACATCAACAGCAATGTCTAACACAGGTGGAACAGCTAGGGGCCTGTGTTGTGGTAGTAAAAGGAAGTCTCTGAGCCTTTTCTTAGATTCTGAAAAATCTTGGCTCTCCCAGTAGAAATGCTCCCTCATGGTATGCAAGGTTTCCCCAAAAGAGTAATCCTCAGGAAGAGAGGCTGAAGGGATAGATTCTTCAACATCTGAATCCTCATAGGGAGGAAGAGAGTATTCCTGATCAGAAGAGGAATCAGATGAAATGGAAACCTGATCTGAAGATTCATATTCTGTCTCTTGCCTAGGCCTTTTAGTAGGAGGGGGATGGGAACCCCTGATCAAAGTAATTAAATCTTCGGCCATTTTGGGCATCTGTTTTTTGGGCATGGAGGTCTGTCAATGAGACTGTTGTACTTGTTTATTTGTCTTTAATGGTGCTTTAGTCTTTGACTTTGAAGCTGAAGTCGTTTTAATGTATAACTGAGTTGGTCTGAAAACACCCTCAGAAGCCGATGCCTGCTCAGCGGCTCCAGACCCATCTGAGGGAATAGTCTCGGAAGGTCCAATACCTTCAGCTTCCAGCGGCCTAGGCGACTCCACGTGGGAGTCGGTAGTCTAAAGTAGTGGGTGTCAGGGGCTGCGAAGGCGCCTCACTGAGAACCGGCGACTGGTTTAGAAGAAGCCTCGTTGTCGGTCTTGGACCTCGGATGCCTGTCCTTTTCTTTTTCTTTGCGTTTCTTCTGAATTCTGGTAGTCGGATGGATATCCGATTACATCGTATAATTAAATCTTCTACCAAAATAGTGTAATGCAAAATCGTACCGACGCTTAATAGTGCGTTGGTTAAATCTAGCACAAAACCGACAACTAGCAACGTCGTGGTCAGGGCCTAGGCATGGAATACAGTAAGAATGAAAGTCCTTATGAGGTATTTGCTTCCCACAAGAAATACAATTATTAACTTTTTCTGATATCGGTCTGGAGCAAGAAAAAAGTTTCCCCAATGGGCTACTTAGCTTTTAATGAAGACTTCGGATCTGAAATTCAAAATCGAAAATCTCAGGAGTCGGCCGACCGGCACTTGCGAACTGCTTATGCTTCGGGCACCGCATGGCAAGAAAAACTGAAGAAAATGGCGTCAGCTGCATCTTTTATAACCCTGGCGCACTGACGTCAGGGAAGAGGCGACAGCAACTGACGCTGGACCTAGACTTTGGAATTCAGGCCCACTGAGGGTAGTCTGTCAGCAGGATAACCCAAATGTAATGACTGCAACAGTGAAACACGAAGAACATGTAAAGTCATGTAAGAGTTTACCATAACAGTGGATGTCCTACTGATCACTGTTGCAATATTCTTAACATATGGGTCGTCATCACTGGCATTTGTTCAGGGTATCAAAGCTTTACCATCCTGAGGCCATACGTCTGACACACGACCTCAGCTCATATGCAATGAGGTATAAAAACAGACATACAAGCACTGTTCCTCAGACTACCTCCAAGCCAGTGACCTGAAGACTACTGAGAGGGGAACCTGGTCAGGAGGGGTGCAGCTCAAACAGGTAAGAAAACTTGCCTGCTCCCATTTAACAGAGTTGAGGTTAAAGTAAAGAGTAAGAAAAACAGGACAGTAGAAGTGATGTAGAGAAGAGGGGATGGAGGGTGGGATGGAATACTGCAACAGTGAACAGAAGGACCTCTACTGTTACGGTAAGTTCTTACACAACTCTGCTATGTCTTGACTGAAATCACTGTTGCAGTATTCCTGACAAAGTTGATTCCCAGAGCTGTAGGAGGAAGGAAGGAAGGGTGGTTGGCTACTGAGTAGAAGAACTGTCCGATACTTTAGACAGGATTGTCCTAGTGAAGGGTGCCCTGGACATGGAGAACATCAATTTTGTAGTGTTTGGTAAAGTATGTACAGAAGACCAGGTGGTAGCCTCCAAGACAAACTTGGAATCTGTCTGCAGTCTTTTATGGTCTTACCTTACCTTGAAGAGTTTTGAACAGACTGGCAGACTGACGACCAGACAGTAAGTCTTTGTCCAAGAAGGAGTCTAAATGTTTGGATTTCAAACCCTCAGGGATAGGCTGAATGCAAAACCATGCAAACCTCCAAATAAAATATCCAGTGGCAGCTGCCCTAGAAGAAGCAATTACAGCACCATGACTGCACTTAATGCTGTGCCTGGCTATTTGAGTGGCCTGGGATAGTAAGCTCTGCATTTGATGCCTAGACTCTACTTTAGGAGGGCTCGGTATAACTTTGTTTAAGGAATGCAGGACACATATCAAGTACTTTGTCATTTGAGTCTGGTAGATAAGTGCCCTAAAAGCAAGGGTAGCAAAGGTATAAACCTTCATCTACCCATAGCACTATCTTTGTTCGTAGTTGGGGTAGTAGTACTGGGCAGATGCTTAGAGAGCTTAACTGAAGAGTCTGCCACTGGACTCTTGTATAAAAATTTTAGGTCATCACCTTATAAAACCTGTCTGGTCTTTTAGGAGCTGGTGGTTCAGAATCAGGTGCAAAAGAGGTGGACTGAAAGGCACCCTAAAGGCCTCAAGGACAGGCATTACTGGAGAAGGCTCAGGGTCCCAGCTCCAAGAGGCTGTAATATCTCTTCTGATCATCAGAAATCTGCATGGATTGCCATCCAAAGTGTTTCATCAAGTTCTGTATATTCTCTACAAAGGGAGCTTCCTAGCTAGGGGAATCTGGTGTGAGGGAGTCCTCTTCAGTGGAAGATATTTGTCCTAGAGAATGCAGCTGAGAGGAACAGTCTACAGAATGGTCAGAATCACAGTCTTGTTCTTCTTAAGGGCAGAAAACCAGGGTAGGTTTTTATGGAGTAGCCTGCGGTTGTGGAGACCCATAATACTTTGAACAACCCCTGGGATAAACCTATCCACTCATTTTCCCTAGCTGCTGAGGGAGAGACCACATACCTAGTCATCTGCTTTTTAAGGTCTGATGTCTGCTTGGATGAGACGCAGAGGTATGGAAGCCTAGAAAGCCTGTGATCTCTTCCATAACTAAAATTAGAAGGATGACATGAGGTCCCTCAGAAATGATGAGTCTTCGTTTATCAGCTGTATCAGCAGTCTGTAATGCATTAGGAGCCATACTGGCCTCTGATGGTCTCAGCAGTGGGCAACTGAGAGGTAACTTTGGGTTCTGGAACCTTAGTGTGTATGTTGGAGTTAGAAATGTTGGACTACAGATCCATTTGAGGCTTCTTTAGCTTTTTCTTTGAGGGCAGAGGTATGTCTGAGAATGCAAAATCAGCCATCTTGGACTCGGCCAAGCATTTAAGATGCTGGGTCTCTAGAAAGGTGTTAAGAGCGGAAAGACTCAACTGCATGATTTTGGTAATGAACTTTTGACAGACAGTAAGATTTGTGATTGTGTTCCAAGCCTAGGCAAAAAAGACACTTTGTATGCAAGTTCTTCTACAGAATCTGCTTACCACACTAGCACTTATCCCTCCTAGCTGACATCTAACAACTTTTAACAAAACAGCATAAGGAAGGTTCCCAAAAGGGCACTTAAATGAATAAATGATTGAAGCACAGATACCATTGACCAAACAACAATCAGTCTAATGGATGCACACCCTGTGTTCAGACTGGTGGCAAGACAGTCGGTGAACCTACACTTGTACATCCGTCTTTATACCCCAATACATACGAGCTGAGATCATGCGTCAGATATTCAACCTTGGGAAAGTAAAGCTTTGGTACTCCAGCTAGACATCAGTGGTGACACCCCATCTATCAGGAATACTGCAACAGTGATTTCAGTCAGGACATCATTTCTTTACAAATGGTTAATAAACATTTGCAAACATAGTAAATTACATTAACTACAGTCTGCAGTGTAAATTTGAGAGAAAAACAGAAAATAATCAGAACACACTAAACATAAAAGGTGGTGATTGTTTGCCAAAGAGCTCATATATCAGGAAATTAAGTTTATTTTATCTTCTGTTGCATAACCAAGCAACATCTTTATACTTTCAACTTATACAAGCCTAACTATTAGACGTTTCACTTTCTCTTTTAGGAACTACGGGGGAAAAATAAAACAGAAAAAGACAACTAAATATTCTACACAAACAACTGCATGCAGTTATTTGTAATGCATTTTGTTTAGCACAAACAAGTTACAAACAGGTTCACTGCCCATAACATATGCCAGTGACTATCAGACCCACTTCCTGGAATTTGCATTTAATACATTTGTTCTTACAAAAAAAATGAAAAACTATGGTGGCCATATTGCTTGAAAATAAATTAGTTTTTAATTTGCAACCACCACCGAAAAATAAGGTTAACTACTCTCCAGCTAAACGCACACTGTCAAAACTCACAATTTGCAGTCAATGGCAAGCAAGAATTCAAAGTGTGGTTATAAAGCAGCAGTTGATACATATAAAAGCTACCACAGGGGGGCACTACATCCTCACATTACAAAAAAGCCACCTTCATCAAAATAAGTTGATGCATTTCATAGACATCTTCAAAGCTCATCTTTAGGAAAAGACAATATACACTGTAATATAGGCATTCTAAATTTATACAGAACAATTCAATATCCCTTAAAACTTTGTGAAGCAAGGTTCCTTAGAAGGGGCTAGAGCACATCCGTAATGGAACTAACTACCTGTATGTATATTCAGTACCAGTGCGGCTAAGTACCATAATTTAACAATGGAAGGCTTATAATCAACAGATGGAGATGCCTAATGGACCCCTCCCTTTTAATGAGAAAACTATAGATTTATCAGGACTACTAAAGAAAAAAAATGACAATAAAAATGCTAGTTCCTGTAATTTTAGTGGTTACCACCAACAATGACTACAACTAGAGTATACAGCAACAGCTCAGAAAGCTGCACATTTGAATTTCTACTCAAGCACCTGTATATACCCTTAGGTTTCTATGTGACAATTACTTAAAGAGCTTCTGATTCTCACTTTCCTGAACAAAGGTTGTCTACCGCGAAGACCAACAAGTCTACCTCTGTGCCAATGAAATGAACCCATCTGTTATATGCCCTTCAAAATATACGCACACCAAGAGATTATCCAGAGCTCTCTACTACTTTTTCCCTCTATTTTTATTCTGATTAAAATTCTTACTACTGATTTTTGCCTTCATTTTAAAGGAATAATCACTGCAGATGAGCACAAATGAATACTGTGTGCAGTTCAAAAAAATCTCACCATTCTTAGGATGTAGGTCAGGCACAAACAGTTCAAATAAGGGGAACAAACTTACCCCATCTGTATCTTAAGGCCTACAGGAAGATACTATAAACATACATAATTCTGAAGGAAGACGGAATACAGTTGAAATATCTTACAGGTATCACCAGGTTCAAATTTTCAGACTGTCACTCCACCACCTTACAAAAAAAAGTGTGACAGCATGGGATGCAAACTGAAGACACCTAACAGATGATTCAGGAGAGATCATAAGAAAAAAAAATAGTTCGTGGAAAAAGTAATAAGTGGAAAACAACTCTCCCAATACAGCAGTAATACTGTCAACAACAGTAAAATAATTTGCGACTGCTTGGGACAAACATAAAATCAATTCCCAAGAGGGATGAGAAGAAACACGTTGTTTGGTAAGCAGGATCTGGCAGCTTATCCAAAACAGAGAGAAATGGGTAGGACTAGCTGAACAAAGTGGTCTTCATCTGCCATCAAAACCAGTGTTTCTGCTTACAAAAAAAGTATATGTGTGCGTGTGTGTGTGTATAAATATATATATGCATACATATATATATATATATATACATATATATATATATATATATATATATATATACATACATATATATATATATATATATATACATACATATATATATATATATATATATATATATATACACACATATATATATATACACACATATATATATATATATATATATATATATATATATATATATATATATATATATATATACACACACACACACACACACACACACACACACACACACACACACACACACACACACACACACACACACACACACACACACACACACACACACGTATATTACATTCATGGTCCTCTACAGTATCACTTACATAAATTAAGAACAAAAGTGTAGCATAACCCAAAAGTGCAAAGTGAAGAGTTCAATCAGCTACACAGATGTTCAAAATGCCATATAGGTAGACACTAGGTAGGCAATGAGCAGCTGATTGTTGTCTCATCCTTTCTGGGAGAAGTCATTAGGAGTCTGATATGCAGTTTGGCAAAGTCAAGTGACTCCAGGCTCGACAAGCAACTCAAGTGTAAAAAAAAGAAGAGCATATGGAGATGAACCACATGCTGGCAATCCCTTGACATCTAGTCTTGTAAAAAGGAGGGAAAAGAGAGAGACTGGCAGGGCAATACAAACTCACTATATCCGAATGCAACAGTTCCAGGAACCACAGCTCATCTCTCACTCCTAAATCTCCTAAGTAGAAGTAAATGTGCTATGTGGACTAGAGGTGGCACCTAGGGAAACCAAACATCAGTGCAAGAGGGATCAAAAAAAGTTTAACCAACTTAATCCTAAACCCTCCAAACTGTTCAGTTTCTTTAGTGGTACACATAGCACAATACAGTGTCTTTACCAAAATCATTAGAATGCACTGTTTCATTGCTCACTATCAACACAGCAAGACTGAATACGGTCAGGAGTTATCACGAACTGGTACAATACACTTCTTCTTTTGGCTTTTCCCGGTTAGGGGTCGCCACAGCAGAACTCCGGTCCACTAATGATTGGCAGTACATTTTTTATGGGTGCCGAGGTGCCAGCTCGACGCCCAACCTTCAACGATACACTATGATAATAAAAAGGCACTATATAGGTATGGCAAAATGGAATGATGAGTAGTTGGCACCCCCCGCATAAAAAAAGTGTGTAATGAGGCCACCCCTTGCCTGTGACTGCTAACTGAAAGACTGGTTAAAACAGATCAAGTTTTGACAACAGAGGGTTGCATAACAAGGAACTAAATTTAGAAAGTCTGAAGTACTAGAGGGAAGGAATTTCTCCATTGCCATTTTTCAGTCAGCAGACTGAAGGACATGATCCATCTGACTGTTCCCAAAAAAGATCAACCTTGCTGCAACACTTTTGCTTTAGGAACAGGAGGGAACATCTCAGCTCAGATTCACACAAACAGTAGAATTTACAGGAAACCATTCTATTTAGAGAGAGATCTTATGACTGGATTAATCAGGACAAGGAAAGAGCAACTTCATGTCCCATTTGATCAAGAAATTTGGGATCAGTTTTCTTTAATGTCCTGATATGTCACAAATTGTAGGCACTTCTACATCCCAAGATTATTGCAGCATATATTCCAAGTTTTCCTTTTAAACTGCTGGCAATGTAATTCCAGAGAAAATGGTGACTGAATCCAATTATTATTGCAGTGCATGGCACTGGATCAGTTTAAAACAGAGTTAATGGAAGACCTGGACCACCTACATCCACTTTCTTTAACAATGTATTTTTCCCCTTGGCCTGCCTGAACTAAATACAAATTAGGACTGTTGTCTTTTTTTTAACACCGCAAAAGGAATTAAAAATAATCCAGGCCTCCTAAATTATTGGAAGTATTCAGGATTGAAGTTTATAAAACAGAGAAGGCTTACACACATAGAGGTAAACAATCACATGTTGTATGGTCACAATATCGTGGGCACACTTTTTAACACATGAACACAAATTCAGTAACCAGAGAGGCAGGAGCTTGGCTTAATATTTTAGTTACCACAAGAGGGTGTCTGGAGATAGTGAGCCTCGGTAGGACAAGTTTAAGGGATGCAAAACACATGGACATTGCACAGAGTGCTAGCAAGTAATCTGTAATGTACCCATTTCACAACAATCAACACTGGAAGGACTCCTAAGATATAACTCATTACTTTCCCTTCACACACTGGGTGGTTTATCAAGCAACTTGCACATGTGGCTCCTTTTATGCTGGTCAAACAACAAGGATGTTGGAAGGATAGCATTGATCAACACTACAGTGACATAAGACCCTTACCTCTGCAAACTTCACTCACCAAACCACTGACAATTGGGGCAGCTCTGGATAAATATGGATAGGCTTTGTAAGGGCTCTAGAGCAGTTAGCCTGTTAACGTCCTATGAACTTATGAGATGTCGCCATGAGAGCAGCGTACTACATAAACAATCCTACATGTTAAGATCATTTTTAAAGGGGATAACAATGTCATGCTTAAGTGAAACACCTAATAAACAGACAATCAAAAGAGAAAGGGAATGGATGATCAGTACTGGTCCTTTATTTAAACTGGGGATGAATGAGCAATTCTGAACTGCATAAACTGGGATTAAAGAATCAGTACTTTGGTTTAGATTTAACATACTGTACAACAGATTTACTGATAGTGCAGATAACTAAAGCTCTGAGCTGTTAATGACTTGCTTCTTGTGCCCTATGTGCAGGATTTAATTCCTTCCACCTTTGTTTGCCTACAGACTCTGAGCAAATCACTTAACCAGAAAGCAGTCCTAGGTAACCATTGAAAAGGAACAGTTCTGTCCAGCTGGCTTAATGGATCAACATGTGAGTAAGATGGGAAAAAAATACAAAACAAAATTATTTATTGCTTCTCATTTTTATATATATTCTAGAGACTGGTCAAATGTACTTAAGTAGATTTTTACTTCACTTAATTTAATCCAACAGTAAGATATTTAATTTCATAACCTATCTTTAAAACTTTGGTTCTGAATGCGTGTATCATATGATCAATAAGAATGCTGTCACATAGTTGATTTTTTTCATCTTTATAAATTGGCAGGTTATACAGTTATTCTACTAAAGAAGCTCTTAACAGATGAAACCATTTTTTTTGTTCCAGTAAACTGTTTTGGTTAATAAAAGTGCTCATATTTTACACCCAACACTGCTGAAGTGGACAGGTTTCTTCATTGTTATCCATGCATGACTTGGTGGAATACACAATCCGTTTATGTACTGTTGATACGCATGCGCACGCATACACACATCTATATTACTTATTTCGCGTGACATATATATATATATATATATATACACACACACACACACACACACACACACACACACACACACACACACACACACACACACACAATCTATATTACTTATTTTGCGTGACATTTATATATTTATTTATGGAGGAGCTCTCCGATCTTGTAGCCCAGGCAGGTATGACCCTAGCCCTGAGTAGCATCCTGCTTTCACCCAGAATGATACTGCAGTACAAGGACAAAATGATTGACTTCAATAATTGGCCAAGCTTCTGGCGTCAATCTAAAGGGATCCAGTATCTGTCTGCCTGGGATGTCATGATCGACAGGCCATGATGGTTTGCTACAGATGGCTTGCACCTGTCACCCTTAGGATTCTGGATACTGGCTAAGGCTCTTGCCACCCCTATAGTACCTTTTTTAGGCAAGGTTCAAATGACAAATTCACCACCTTAATAGGTACAAGCAAGCAAAATCTGAGGGTAATGCTACTCAATGCTAGAAGTCTAAACCTCAAAATGCATTCACACAAGACACTCCTTAAAATGGAGAACCTCGACATCTGTGCAATGACAGAGACCTGGTTCAAGGCTCCAGAGAGTACCACTGCATTACCAGGCTATAATTCATACCACATCTTTCGGCCACCTAACCTGGACCGAAACACTGAAGGTGGAGGCTTGTCCATATTCATTAAGGATATCCACACCTCCAGGCTAGTTGCTCAGCATAATGCATCCGAGATTATCCAAGTGCAACTAACTCTGGGCAAGACCGCAATCCAAACTGTAACTTGATACAGCTCCTCCACCACACCCCAGGATTCCCACTCCTCAATTCTTGATAGACTGGAAAATATTGGGGTACAACTCAACACCCTAATAATGGGCGATTTCAACTACCCCTCCATTAACTGGGAAAACTACTCATGTACCAACTCTTTTGCTCAACTTTTCTGGAATTCATAAATTTCAATGCCTTGGATCAACTTATCCACACCCCCACCAGGGGCAGCAATATCCTAGACCTGGTCATTACCAACATGGGCGACCGGTGTTCCACACCAGAGGTCAATTCCTCGTTGGTCAGATCCGACCACAAGCTAATCGCCCTAGACATCCACATCCCACCCCCACCCCCCAAAAGGGAAACCACTGTAAAAATATTCTCCAAAACCAACTTCACACTTCTTAAAACAGAAATGGCAAACTTCACGACACCCATGCAGACAGACAATAGAGGTGTGACTGCTGAATCCTACACAAATGCACTTTATAAGCACTTACACGAGTGCATGGACCATGCTATCCCTAACAGAACCAAGATGCTATCCTCCAAAAAAAAAAAAAGGAAGCAAATCTGGTGGTCCCCTGCCATAAACAAACTCTACAACAGAAGAAAGAAACTGTTGCAAAAAAGAGTAAAATCCCATGATTGGAGGAAATCCCTGGTCAGCCTCAGTAAGAAGCTGACATCCCTCATAAAATTCTCCAAAGCTAGTTACGAAAACAAAATCGCCACTGATTCTAAAGACAACCACAAAGCATTCTATAGCTATGTCAAGAATTTCAATGGCAGCACTCCGATCTTCTCTGAGTTACAGCACAATGGCACTAAATATACAGAACCAACTGATATTGCCAACATCCTGGCAGATAGATTCAGTGCTAACCTTACCCCCCTCTCACCCCCTAAAGGGCCCATCTCTATACCGGAAGAATGCAAAGTTCCTGTAATCATGGCTGCACAGGCAAAAACCACACTCTCCAAAGCCAAGAACACAGCATCCATGGGACCTGTCAACATCCCAGGCTGCGTTCTACACAAACTGCAGAATGAACTGGCACCCCACCTAAGCACCATGTTCAATCATAGCCTCACCTCAGGCTTTGTGCCCACTGAATGGTGCACAGCAACTGTTATCCCACTCCACAAAGGGAGAGCCACCATGGACCCTGGGAACTACCGCCCCATTAGCCTAATGAGCCTGATCTGCAAGGCCATGGAACGTATCATCATGGATCTTGTACACAAAGACATTGGTAATCTCCAAACTCTGGACCCCACCCAGTTCGGGTTTGTAAAAGGCAGATCATCTCTCCTAAACCTAACAGATTTCTTTGAAGCAGTCACCAAAGACGTAGATGAGGATAAGGTGGTTCACACAGTCTCTCTAGATCTCGCCAAGGCTTCTGACACCATCCCCCACTCTGGAATCACAGATAAACTCAGTAAACTAGGTATAAATCCCTGTGTCACAAGATGGGTTGCCAACTGGTTCACTGACAGAACCCACACTGTGAAAGTAACAGACTCCAAATCTGACTTCAGACCATTGACAAGTGGAGTACCACAGGGTTATGTCCTGGGTCCTCTCCTGTTTGGTATCAACTTTTCTGAAGTACAGACTAATACAGAAGGTCTCTGGCTAACGAAGTTCGCAGATGACTGAACTAGGAGCCATAATCGGAACGCCTAACGATGTGGACATCCTACAAAAGGGCCTCATGGAGACAGATGCCTGGTGTCAAAGCCATGGCCTCAAGCTCAGTGCCAAAAAGTGCATTGTCATCCCCTTCAGTAAAAACTCTGTACCCATGAACTACCACATAGGTGGTAGTCTACTTAACACCAAAAGTGTGATAAGAGACCTTGGGACACAGGTAGACAGTAATCTCTCCTTTGATAATCACAATGCCACAGTAGTCAGGAAATCCTTCTACGTGGCACACCTCATCACAAAAGGTTTCTCATCCAGGAAAAAAAGAGGTCATTGTTCCCCTCTACTCGTCACTCATTAGACCCATTACACAATACAACGCCCCTTTTGGTATGTACCTCACAAGACATCTACAACAACTGGAAAGGCCACAGAAATACCTGACAAAGAGGATTACTGGCGTCAAACAGATGCCCTATGCAGACCGTCTCAAAAATTCCAGCATTACTACGTTGCATATCGCCTACTCAGAGGCAATCTCGGCCTAACATACAAAGCTATGTCAAACCCAGAGCTGTTGGACATGCTCCACTTAAAGAAATCCCAATCCCTCCGGCTACATGCTTTAGGGATCTAAACCTTGTCACTACAATAAACAGAATATGCTGGAAGGATAGATTCCTGTCCCAGACACTTCCCATACTCTGGAACAAACTACCTATCTATATCAAACAATGCTTCTCAATAGCAGTCTTCAGGAAAACTCTTGATGATTGGATGGGAAATAGGAAATTCACCCCGGGGATCACCTCTGTGGCTCTGCTCGACAGGAGCACATGAAAATAATTTTCTTGGGTGGCGAAAGTCAGGGTACCTTTATGGATAGGCTTATATAGGCCCTAGGACCAATAGCTTATTACCTACAAACACACACACACACACTCACTCACAGACAGACACACAGACACACACAGACACACACAGACACACACACACAGACACACTTTTCTCTTGGTCACAATTACACACTGTGAGTGAGGCAATGACACTACTAAACCCAAGATTAGTGCAGATTAGCAGAAAGTAAGGACATAACAGATTAATTAGCAGGAGTGTGGGAGAATAGTTTTGAGGGCCACTGAGACCTGCCTCTCTGTAGAAACGATTTACAAGTATAATACTGATTTTCAAAATGTGTAGGTTAAAAGTAATGGCAGTTTGTATTTTGCAAGTGAAACTCACAGTATCCACAAAATGGGTAGGCAGTTTGTGATCAAACCAAAGAATGGTAGATCAAAGCATAATTAAATCTTTGCAGATTACAGAGCATCAACATTTTACAAAAAAGAAGTTATGGTAGACAGTAGAAGATGGACAGTAGTCTCACCTTTGATAATCACATCGGCACAATAGTCAGGAAATCCTTCTACGTGGCACACCTCATCACAAAATGTTTCTCATCCAGAAAAAAAGAGGTCATTGTTCCCCTCTACTCATCACTCATTAGACCCATTATAGAGTACAACGTCCCTTTTGGTATGTACCTCAGAAGACATCTACAACTGCAAAGGCTGCAGAAAAACCTCACAAACAGGATTACCGGCCTCAAACAGATGCCCTACGCACACTGTCTCAAAAAACTCCAGCTTTACTCCGTCGCATATCGCCTACTCAGAGGTGATCTCTGCCTAACATACAAAGCTATGTCAAACCCAGAGCTGTTGGACATGCTCCACTTAAAGAAATCCCAATCCCTCTAACCTACATGCTCTAGGGACCTAAACCTTGTTACCACAATAAACAGAACATGCTGAAGGGATAGATTTCTGTTCCAGAGACTTCCCATACTCTGGAACAAACTACCTATCTATCTATATCAAACAATGCTTCTCAATAGCAGTCTTCAGGAAAACTCTTGATGATTGGATGGGAAATAGGAAATTCACCCCGGGGATCACCTCTGTGGCTCTGCTCGACAGGAGCACATGAAAATAATTTTCTTGGGTGGCGAAAGTCAGGGTACCTTTATGGATAGGCTTATATAGGCCCTAGGACCAATAGCTTATTACCTACAAACACACACACACACACTCACTCACAGACAGACACACACAGACAGACACACACAGACACACACACACAGACACACTTTTCTCTTGGTCACAATTACACACTGTGAGTGAGGCAATGACACTACTAAACCCAAGATTAGTGCAGATTAGCAGAAAGTAAGGACATAACAGATTAATTAGCAGGAGTGTGGGAGAATAGAGTTTTGAGGGCCACTGAGACCTGCCTCTCTGTAGAAACGATTTACAAGTATAATACTGATTTTCAAAATGTGTAGGTTAAAAGTAATGGCAGTTTGTATTTTGCAAGTGAAACTCACAGTATCCACAAAATGGGTAGGCAGTTTGTGATCAAACCAAAGAATGGTAGATCAAAGCATAATTAAATCTTTGCAGATTACAGAGCATCAACATTTTACAAAAAAGAAGTTATGGTAGACAGTAGAAGATGGACAGTAGTCTCACCTTTGATAATCACATCGGCACAATAGTCAGGAAATCCTTCTACGTGGCACACCTCATCACAAAATGTTTCTCATCCAGAAAAAAAGAGGTCATTGTTCCCCACTACTCATCACTCATTAGACCCATTATAGAGTACAACGTCCCTTTTGGTATGTACCTCAGAAGACATCTACAACTGCAAAGGCTGCAGAAAAACCTCACAAACAGGATTACCGGCCTCAAACAGATGCCCTACGCACACTGTCTCAAAAAACTCCAGCTTTACTCCGTCGCATATCGCCTACTCAGAGGTGATCTCTGCCTAACATACAAAGCTATGTCAAACCCAGAGCTGTTGGACATGCTCCACTTAAAGAAATCCCAATCCCTCTAACCTACATGCTCTAGGGACCTAAACCTTGTTACCACAATAAACAGAACATGCTGAAGGGATAGATTTCTGTTCCAGAGACTTCCCATACTCTGGAATAAACTACCTATCTATATCAAACAAAGCTCCTCATTAGCACTCTTCAAGAAAAATCTTGATGATTGGATGGGAAATAGGAAATTCACCCTGGGGATCACCTCTGTGGCTCTGCTCGACAGTGGCACAGGAAAATAATTTTCTTGGGTGGCAAAAGCCAGGGTACCTTATTGGCTGGGCTTGTATAGGCCCCAGGGCCGATAGCCTAGTACCTACCTACGAACCCATGTCTTACCATAATGTTCCATCTATGTTGTAGATCTTTATTCATTCATTACTGTTAGGACTTCGGTTCCGTCCTCGGAACAGATACGGTCATTATCAAGCTTGCGCCAGCCAAAAACTCTTAACTAAGACCTACCCACAATGCTCCTCATAGTCTCTTCAGATCGAGTTTGCCCACCACTATAGTACAGAAGTAATAAGAGAGACAGTAGGAAGCTCTGTCTGAACAAATACCTTAACTGGCAAGGAAATCCTAAAGTCCACCAGGAGTTCAGGCAGGGGGAAGGAGGGTGGGAAGTAATGAATGAATAAAGATCTACAACAGAGATGGAACGTTAAGACATAACTTCTTTATTTATCTGATGCTGTAAATCTTTACTCATTCCTTACTGTTAGAACCGAGTCCCCAGCTACTTGAGTCCTGGGTGGCTCTAAGGAAAGACATTCCTGAGCACCATAGAGCCAAAAGATGCTCGTCCCCTGGAGGCCAAATCCAATTTGTAATGAGTGATAAAGGTATGAGGTCTTGCCCAAGTGGCTGCTGCGCAGATATCATCCATAGAGGCTCTGGAATGAAAGGCCACAGAAGTAGCTATCGATCTAGTAGAGTGAGCCTTTATTCTGGAAGGTAAAGGCACTTTGTTCTGATGGTAGATGAAAGTAATGGCGTTTCTGAGCCAAGAAGATAAAAGTAATTTTGGAGACAGGTCTACCCAATCTGGGTTCTGCAAAGGCCACAAACAATTGATCCGTTTTTCTGAAAGATTTAGTTTTGTCCAAGTAGAAATGAAGTTGCCAATGAACATCGAGGGTATGCAAAAGGTATTCCCCTCTATTTGAATGATGAGGGAAGAAAACCGGCAGGTCAATAGACTGGTTAATGGAAAACCCAGAAATGACCTTGGGCAAAAAGAAACGGTCAGTACTTAGATACACTCTTTCCCTATGAAAACTCAAGTAAGGTCTCTTGGCACTCAAGGCCTGTAACTCAGATACTCTTCTCACTGAGGTAAGGGCTACTAGAAGTAGATTCTTCCAAGACAAAAATTTCATATCAAATGAGTTAGAAGGCTCGAAATGAGGACTTGTTAACAACTGAAGCACCAACACCAAGTCCCAAGGCTCTATAGGAGGCTTGACAGGAGGTTTAACATGTCATACTCCTTTCAAAAATGTTTTTCACAGTCGGTGTGACATAATAGAAGAATTATCAAATTCATTGTGAAAATTTGCAATAGCTGCTTAATGTACAGTAATTGTCGATGCTGAAGCTCCTGCGTGTAAATAGGGTAGTCAAGTATTGTAGGATCTTATGAATAAGTATGGAAAAGGGGTCTATGTTATGATCTTTGGCCCATGTAGAGAACCTAGACCACTTACTATAATAATTTTTCCTGGTGGAAGGCTTGTGTGAAGTCAGAAGAATCTCACGAGCAGGAGATGAAATATCAGGTAGCCTGGCAATCATTGGAAGTGGAGAAACCAAGCTGTGAGCTTGAGACTGTGGAGATTGGGGTGAATCAGTACCTGAGGATGGGATAGCAGACCTTGGGATTGATCCAGAATCCACGGGCTGTGAATCAGAGGAGGCCATAGGAAGGGGAACCAGACTTGACGGGGCCAATAAGGGGCAATGAGGAGCACTCTGCTTCTCAACCTTTGAGCTTTCTGGAGGAATTTTGGGATGGGGGGAAAGGCATACAGTAGACCCAGGGGCTAATCGTGCATCAGAGCATCCCTCATTGACTCCCACTGACTGGGGATCAGGGCAAAGTAGCTTCTGCATTTGTTTTTAGGGGGGAAGCAAGGCCTGTCCCAATGGCAGAAGATCTGGTCCGCTATTACAGGGCTGAGGGACCACTCGTGAGGCATTAGAATGTTCCTGCTCAGATTGTCTGCAATAAGACTGGAACTCCCAGGAATGTGCATTGCTATGAGAAAGCGATTGGAAGCCATTGCCCAGTGCCAAATTCTCATGGCCTCCCGACACAGGGGGTAAGACCTGCTTCTGGCTTGTTTGTTGATGCACCAGACAACTGACATGTTGCCCGACTGAATTGCAATGGTCCCGGAAGGATGGGATGTGTGGAACGCTTGCAACGCTAAGAGAACTGCCCTCAATTCCAGGACATTTATGTGCAAATTGGCCTATATGGGGGACCAGGTGCCGTGGACCGTCTTTTCCTGGAAATACCCCCCCAACAGGGAAACGTCTGTGGTCACCGTGGCCCTGGGCTGGTGAAGGCAGAACGGTCGACACCAAAGATTTGATTCTGGCTTCATCCACCAAAACATATCTTTCTTGCAAAGGTTTGTAGGGTGTATCATGTTGTCACATGGGTGGGTTAAGATCGACCATTGTGATAAAAGGAGCCACTGTAGTAGTCTCATGTGCAACCTCACCAGTGGAACTAAGGTAATGGTTGCTGCCATATATCCCAATAGCTGTAGTACAAGGCGTGCTGGTACAAATGTCTGTGGAAGGAGGACCTGGATCTGGCTTCTTATTTTTGAGAGCCTGTGAAGAGGAAGAGAAGCTTGACAGAATGTTATGTCGAAGATCGCTTCAATGAATTCCAGTGCTCTTGTTGGAAACACTTGTGATTTGTCCATGTTGATCATAATACCTAAGCGAAGAACAAGGCCTTGAGTATAAGAGAGACTGAGAATGAGAAGATTTCTGGTTGTGGCGGTAAGTAGCCAATTGTCTAAATATGGAAACACCTGGAATCCTTGTAGTCGAAGATGAACTACTACGACTACCATACATTTGGTGAACACTCTGGGAGCTGTCGAGAGACCAAAGGGCAGTACCCTGAACTGATAAGTGATTGCCTCACAACCAGAAGCGGAGAAATCCCCAGGAGTGTTTGTCCATCTTTATGTGGTAATATGCATCCTGGAGGTCTATAGAGCACATCCAGTTGTCCTTCTCCAGAAAGGGGAGGATGGACTGTACTATGACCATCTGGAAGTTTTGAAGTTTTATGAATTTGTTTAGTAAGCTGAGATCCAGGATTTGTCTCCAGTCCCCTGTCTTCTTTGGCACTAAAAAGAAGCTTGAGTAAAACCCGGATCCTCTCTGGTTTGGTGGGACTGGCTGGATGACTTTTCCTTAGCAACTTTTTTATTTCTAAGGTTGCTGCCTCCCTCTGATTGGGTGGAACATCGGGGATTCATTTTACGAGTATGGGAGTAAGATCGAATGGGATATGACAGCCTCTGGATACTATTATCTGCACCCATGCATCCATTGTTATGAGCTGCCAGGCCTGTAGGTGCAGGGAAAATCCACCCCCAACTGCTTCCAGAGGAAAGCAATTGGGCCGCTGTTCAGGAGCGCTGGTAGGGTCGGCTGGAGAAGGAATCTCTAGCGCCCTGGTTGCGGACCCTTTCTGCCCCAAAAGGGGTGTCTTCCAGATGACTTGCCCCCTCTGCCCCGGGGGGATTGCTCATCATGAGTGTCACGAAAAGATCCTCCGGACTTCTTGAACCACAATTTTCCTCCCCTCTGGTTCCTGGAATAGGATCTCTGGGGGGTGGAAAAATGTATGCTCACAGCAGACAAGGTCTTTCCGTCCTTCTCACTACGTGGTAGTGTCTCTCTTACTTTGGGACCAAAATGAGAAGATTCGTCAACAGGCACGTTGACAAAGGAAGATTTAAAGGGGTCTGCAAAACCACACAAACGCATGCAGGCATGCCGTCTCATGACGATGCCTGATGCGGCTGCTCGAGCTGCCCCCTTGGTGGTGTGAGAGATCAAGCGCATCGAGGAGTTCCAGAAAGATTCCAGGGTAGCCAGCCGAGAGGCAACAGTGTCACGCGCCTCGTCAGGCAGTACCCCCGCCAAAGAGGCAGACATTTCGGAGATTAGGTCTCTTTGGAGGAGAGTAAAGTGTGCCAGAAAATTCAGTGATCGAATGGCAAAGGTCACTGAAGTGTAGGCCCACTTCCCCAGTTTGTCCATAGCCCGAGACTCCCTGTTCGGGAGATGAATAGTGGAACTATCTTCTGCCAGTTGCATCTTGGTGGCCGCCGCCACGACCATGGAATCAACTACCAGATACTTGGACCATTTGGCCTGGGCTTCAGGAGTGGATAAAATTTGTCTGGCCTCCGGGGAACAGGTTCCATGTTTCCAGGGCCTTCCAGGCATGCTGCACAATCAGTTTAACAAGCTCATCTGCAAGTGGGGTTACCCAGGAAGTAGATGGCCAAGCACGGAAGGGCCTGCAAGAACATCGATTCCTCCGAAGGGTTGGAGGGCTTCCAGTCTCCCCTCTGCTTGAGGATCTCGAGAATGTCTCCAAATGAGATGTCTTCCAGGGGAGACTGTGGGGACCCTTCTCTCTCATCACAATTGGTGTCTTCAGTGATGGATTCCTAAGGGGAAGTGAGGTGCTTCCTCTTGCGCAGTTTCTTCCGGGGTGGCTCCCTAGTGGGATCTTCTGAGGAGGACTCCAGAGAAAAGGTTCCTTTCACGGGAAGATCTTGCGGCTCCCATGCTCGGGATCCCAGAGTACGGGGTTGGGACAGCTGCATGCTAGAGGGGGGTTCTGGTGTCGAAGCCAATGGTGCCAACTGTGAGCCTGTTGAGGCAAGGACCCTCTCCACCACCTGGAAAGCAAGCCTGCCCAAGGAGGGATGGGAGCACGGAACCGAGAAGGACAACCTCAGAACCCGGGTCACACCCCACCCTGAGGAGCCTGCCTCCAGGTGAGGAGCTCCAAAAGGACCGGTAGCTGCCGTGGGAGGCATGTCCGTATGCGGCGCCAGCAAAAAAACAGGCATCGAACTAGGAGCCACGGTGCTGACAGCCCAATCTCTGCTCCGAGAGTGCACCAGTTCCAACGGAGCCATGGCGCCAAGAATAATCGGTGCCGACAGGGGAGCCTCCGCAGTCGGAGCCAAGACAGAATGCACCGGGGTGGCCATCGGTACCAAATTCTCTGGGGCCTGGAAGGAGGATATAAAGGTGAATATGCCATGAAAGCTTCCATTCCAAGAGGGAAGGAAGACCTAGCAGGGGTAGGTAATCCTCTAGCTGCCAAATGCTGGTCCACAACCCTCACTACATCTTGTTCTGAAAGACTCCTGGTGGATCTGAAGGAAGCTGCCGAAGGAGATTCAGGTCTCACAAGAAATGGACTACACTGGTGTCCCAAAAAGGGGTCATAAGTGGGAGAATATCTGGTTCTGGGAAGGTGTTCGACCTTCGGAACTGACGGGGTCAGTGTCAGTGGAGCAGTATAAGACATCGGCACCGTGGCCAGGGACGGTGCCGATGCAGGAATAGTAGTCGGAGCCTGTGCCAAAACCAAGATCGGCACCGAGGTTGGTGCCGAAGCTGGCACAGTGGTTGGAGTCAGAATTAAGGGCAGCACCGAGGGAGAAGACATTGAGCCTGGTGCCGAAGTAGTCTGTGCTGAAGGCGTGGGAGAAGCCCGGTGTCGACTTAGTTCCGAGGAGGATGGAGATGTCGGAACCGAATGACTCCTTTTCTCTTTATGTTTCTCTTTATGTTTCTTAGTCCTAGGAAGTGGTGAGACCACCGTCCCAGAAAGAGCCTCAGAGAAGGGAGTTTTCATCATACCCTTCAGAATCAACTTGTTCTTACGCTCAGCCAATGTACGGTTGCTGAAGCTGGAACAAATATCACAAGATGCATTGACGTGTTCAACACCCAAACAATAAACGCACCGGGCGTGACCGTCTGAGTTGGGCATCTTACGCCCGCACTTATCACACTGTTTAAATCCTAGTTTTACTTTATCAGACATCATGAAAAAACACACTATAGTCCTAAACTACAAGCTAACCAACTAAAAAAAACAACAACAGCAAGGTTAGAGAGATAGGGTTTTTTTTTTTAAACAGGTAGAAAGTGAGGAGTACCAACAATGGTACTTAGAAATACCACAAGGTGGTAGGAAAGGGCCTACCAAAGGTAGGGGAGAGGGACAGTACCAACAATGGTATAACTACCAAAGGTAGAGGGTAGGGTTTAGAAAAAGGTAAATGAGTTTACAGATGAAAAGACGATATTTAGGGAAAACTGACTAAAAGAAGGTAATGACATAGATAAGTCACAAAAAAATGCTACACTTAGCTTGAGAGAAAAGGCTTGGCACGTCTGACGAGGATCCCGGCAAATGAGATCTGGAGAGACTATGAGAGGGGCATTGTGGGTAGGTCTTAGCTGAGAGTTTTTGGCTGGGGCGAGCTTGGTAATGGCTGTGTTGGTTCCGAGGACGGAACTGAAGTCCTAACAATAAGGAATGAATAAAGATTTACAACATCAGATTATATGTTTCTAAATGTCACTAGAAAGTGTGGAAAGCTGTCATTTCCCTGCAATACAGAGGTTTTCTAAGAGCCAAAGTAGGTGCTATGGCTTAACATGTAGCACATGAAACATGCATAAAAAATATACATTCTGTTAAGACAGGGTTGCTAATTTTACATCTCTGCTCATCTACTATTCATTTCATTTCTGGAAGTAAAGTCCCTTCATACTTTGAAAACACATCTTTACACTGCTGCAGTGAGAAGTGCATGTTTAAATATGATATGAAACATTTGCTGTTGTTTATCCATGAACCAAAGCTGTGCCGCTACTGGATGTCAGTGATGAAATCGCTGTATTTACATACATGATTATTTAATTTTCAAGAAGCATGCTGTACTATGCAACATGGGTGTGGTACTGTTCCAATTTACTAACACGGTGAGTTTAAACTTGAAATACTTAGAGGAGAAAGACTGGATGCTCATTCTTAACTTCCTAGCTACTGTTCAGAACAGTAATTGCCAATCTCCTGTTCAGTTTGGTCACTGATTACTGTAAGCATCTTGAGTGTATATACAGAGCTTAGATTTAACAGAAACAGATATTACACTAGCATCTGTGGTACAGAATGTGCAACACTAAATTTAAAATCCATAAGCCAGCAAAACTGGCATTACCAGAATAGTGGCTAAACCAAAGTGCTTTCCTTGATAGTTTCAGATGTAAACAGAATAGCACATGGCCATTTTTAGCTTCGAATGACTATTTGGTATTAACACTACATATGACTGGTTCACTCTTTGACCTTCCTGTCTAGCCTTGTAAACCTCAACCTCAGGGTCAATAACTGGCAAACGGTGAATTTCGCTTTTGATGAGAGAGTATACAGCATCAAACAAACTGAAAAAAGAATAATACACAATACAGATCATTTTAACTACCAACCTATGCTACAGAAACCTTTTATACCTTTCCCTACAGACCATCAAACTCAAGCATTAATTTTTCCTCCTCATGATGGGTAACAACCGATCACATTGCTGTCATGCATGCAACCATTGGGTTTTTTTTCTTCATGTGTCTAACCACACCCCAGGTGCCTGACATTGGTAAGTGCATCACCAAGAGGGAATGTTGTATTCTCTTCCCCATGGTGTGTACATGTTCACACACACACATGTTCCCTGAAAGCAATCACCAGCATGGAATTGTCAAATGTCAAACCCAGATCACCACGTACTACAACCACTGTGAACCTGGACGCACAGGAGCAATTGTCTAACCAGGACCATTTCCTTCTTCCCACCAGGATGGGCCTGCTGGCATAAGCAACTCATTCCCATTGGCTCCTGCCCAGTTTTTCCAGCACCTGAGTTGCTAATTGATCTCACGTCATCTGGGTCACTGACAGGGCTTTATCCTAGGCCACAGAATCAGGGAAAACCGCAGATACAGCTTTGGTTTGCTACACTACAGTATGCTACCACAACACAGTCTTCAGTTCCACAACACAGTCTTCAGTTCAAAATCACAAACACTTCCCAAATAATATTTTGTTTTGCCTATGCAACTCTTTGTATTTTTGTGCAGACTATTACAAGATTTTTGTTTTAATTGCAGACCAATCCCCACCTTAAACACTCCCATCATGACTAGGTCAGCATGGTGCTTGTAGTCAGCAAACTGCTAATAAATGTAAATAAATAATATTTACTTACAAAAAGTTGGAGAAATTTGAGGATTCTTTTATGAGTAAGAATATAAAGTGCATTTCCACTGACAGGGTCAATAACTGGCAAACGGTGAATTTTGTTTTTGATGAGAGAGTATACAGCATCAAACAAACTGAAAAAAGAATAATACAATTAGTAAGACAACAAAAAAGTCAGCCACTGCATGTACACATAATTTGTAAAACCAGAAGGTAACAGTAACAACTATGTTTTTCACAATCTTTTGCAGACATTATACAATCACAGTAGATTCATACTACACAGCAGTACCATTTTTTTTTTACTACGTGACTTCTTGGTACTACGTACTGCATAACAGAAACGTCTTTACTGTATTAGTTGGCCTATGAGAGGTTTCTCCTTTTTAAGTAATACAACAGGTTCATCCTTTCTACCAATAAGAATCTAGCATTTTTTTCAGATGCTCCTATTCTTGATGGCTCACGCCATGGTGCAACACACTTATATAAGGGAACTCACCCGTTGTGCCCATCATCCCTCTACCAACCACTGGCAAGCAGCTTCCTGCAAATCAAGAAATAACAGTGAAGATTTGGCACCCTCCCCCATTGCTAAAAAACAATGCATTACTAAACACTTGCTAAACTTGCAGGAAACTGAAGAGAAAAGGCTGGCTGGAGGGGCTGCCACCCCACATGGAGATGTTAGCAAGATAATCCTGACACTCCAAAGAAGGTCCTTTCATATGGTAAGAACAAATGCGTTAAAACTAACTTCAGGGATCCTCCTTAATGGCTCTGACAGCTGGTTTGAATCCCAGTCAATAAGCCACCAAGATGCAGAAAAACTGAAGCCCAAGAATGCAGGCATTTGAAACTCAAAGAACACTAATAGTTGACCAACTGGGATTGCACGGGCTGCTACTATGCCAAAATGGAGAACTGCTTCCACTTTGGTGCCTGAGTGGATGGCATCCTAGCAAAATTAGGCCCCGACTCCCAAACGCCCTAGCCAGCAAAGCAAGGGAAGGTCATGAAATGTAAGATCTAGGCAGGCCCTGAGGTGAAACTGGCTTTGGCCCAAACCCTGTAGGGACATCTCTTGCTAACCCGCAGACACAACTTCTGCTTCACAATGGGACTGGGAGCCTGAAACTAAACTCTACTGTGACCTTCTCCCTTGAGCTCTGCAATGAGATGTAAAGAAAGAGTAGTAAGAAAATGTACTGGACTATTCAAGCCACAGGAAGAAGAACATGAAGACCTTAACCCCCTTCTATTTGTTGTACCATGCAGAAGAAAGGCAGGACTGTAATCTCACTGGTGGTGGAATGGCTGGCCAATGTGGCCTATCTCTTTAGATGTGGTTCAGACATGGCCACTAAAGAAGCAGAAACTCCAAGAAAGGACACGAGGGAGTAGCCCACAGTGATGGACAGCTCACTCTCCTTCAAAGAAATGAGAACTGTTGACAGAATAAAGGCCATGATCACAGCTAGATTCCAAATAAGCAACTCCTTGCAAGGGAGTATAGCCTTGTCCCCTTTTGTTAATAAGGTACACACTATGGACTGGATGCTGAACCTAACCATAGAAGAGCCTCAGAAGAAGCTACAATCCATAGCAAGAAGTGTCAAAAGTACTACTGTTTGTTCCAAGCAGATCCCCTCCAGGAAAGGCAATGACTCAAAACCAAAACATAGCATAGGTAATGCCACCCAATGAGAAAAATAACATCTGTAGTCAATAATTAGAGAGACAGTGGAAAGAAAAGATCCATTCAAGGTACAGTGGGAATGGAGGGGGTGCAATTTACTCAAGGACAGAAAACCAAGGTCCAGCACCATAGAAAAATCTGATATGTGGGGTGCCACTGCTGCAACATACTACTATGAATAAAGAGTAATGCCCACACCTTCAGGCATGCTAAGTACCACAAAGAACATGGCTAAATTTTTGATCACAGATGTAAGACTGAGATTAGGCCTCAGACTGCTCTACACTCCAGGCTGCCAAAAGAAAGAGCAGAGCAATTGGCATGGGGAGTTTAAGGATCTACACTTAAAAAGGCAATAAACTGTGAAGTCAGAAATGGCAACATGGAAAAGTGTGGTAATCCTACTGGGAAATGTCCAGCGGTGGGATCCACATAAAGAGCTAATGAAAGCTGATCACACCATAAGGAAGCAAGCAAGAATTCTGCACCTACCAGTCTTTGGCTGCAGCAGCCATTATCTAGGGAAGGCTCAATATTAAAAGAACCTTGAAGAGAAATCTGCTGTCAGAAATTATGCTCATTCAGAGCAAATCCGTAGGTCTACTGTGAAGACCCATGATTCTAAGCTGCAAAGAGATCCCAAAGATTGCCATCTCAGTCCATTGCAGAAGTAATGTGGTTAAGATACTCCAAGAGTTCACCATGGAAAGCAGGGATGCTACAGCCAAGAAAACACCCATTTCATTCTGCTGTGGAAGTGAGAAGAGATGTACACAGCTCTCCTACTGAAAATGGGACATAGCCTCTACTGGCTCTAAGCCACAGACAGTGTGGCCCATATCAAGTGCTCTGCTGCACAACAACCATCACACCAAAGGATATGAGAGAGAGGAGAAAGAGGGCCACTAGATAGTGTATTTGTGTGAGTGGGTGGGTGTGTGGGACAATGCGTTTCATAAAGGCTTATTCCTAAAACAGTGCTCCCCTGAACAAGACAGACCTGAAGACGTGCCTCATCCTTCCCTCGGGGCAGGGCCACATGGATGCATGTCAACAGAGTCGCAACTCTTTAGCAAGTGCTACTACCACTAAACTAACCTGCTGAAATCACATTCAGTGAGCATTAGGGTCTTTTTGTGGGGACAGGGCCCCCTATACATCAAATGTGAGAATACACCCCCAGACCTACTCTGAGGTTGCAACAAAAGTGGAGAGAAAAAATCCATTGTCACTGAAACCTTTTTAAAAAAGCTAACTTCATAGTACTGGTATTTGCTGCAAGAGTGCTCAATCTACTGGCATGCTCCCAGCCAGACTACAGTTTGATCTCCCTGAAGGGGCTGGAAGAAACAACCACTGGGGGTTTCCAACTTGCACAAAGGAAAGGGGTACCAAATGCCAGGCTTCACTCTTAGGGCAACAGTAAGGTCTCATTCTCTTAGAAAAAGAAGGACCACAGAAAGGGGAATGGCCTTTTTATCATGAAAGGGACCTGCTTGCTTCTAAGGAGACAATTATTATCCATGAGTCTTAGCTAAAGAGCACTCTCTCTCTCTTTGAACTGTGTGTCCTGAATACTGAAGTTCAGCCAACCTTCAAAGCAGGGCAACCTCAGCCATGGATTGTATGCAGGCACACAGTTGAACCTGTAGAGCCAGTTACAGAATCTGCTTAATCCAAATTACACAGCCCTACTTGGCTGTTTACTACAGCAACTACAAGAAGAATCTACAAAAGGTCTACCTTGAACCGAAACTCTGGGTAGATTTCACACTTTCTTAGTGCTACGTCCAACAAGGACAGGAATTTGGACATATAGGATGTACAGCTGAGAGCTCTAATCCTGAATCTAGCAGTAGCTTACATCCACAGGCACCATGGGAGAAAAAGGATCTCATGCTTAGGTTACATAACTTGGTTTAGGCTTACTCCATGGTTTCTCTTTAACAGGAACCAACCAACTTTGCTGGGGTCTAGGTGGACATGACACTGAGTACACCCTGGTCTCCTAAAGTATAACTTTAGGAACCACTCATCAGGATCAAGCTGGACCACCAAGGCTTGAGCCAATAAACTGGGACATGGATGATGCTAATATCTGCAGAATGCACCCTCAGGGTGAAAGCTGGGGGAGTTCTCCCGAGCCTCTGGTCCACCACTGTCCGAGGGGACAGGAATGTACTCAAAATGTGATGAACTAAGAATTAGCCTGTTCTTTGTAAAGATATGTAGGCTGAGAAAGCTGAGAACCTACCTTTATGAGGACTACTCCTCAACTATTACTCTGAACTACTACTTCAGTGATAAAACTTTGGCCTTTCCCTTCAGTCACAAGAAGAAACCTCCCATCAATCCACAATGGAGCTTTCTTCAAATCTCCAATACTAGATTCAGATGAGTTTTGTTTGCCACAAAGCCCTCTGAAGAAAACAGCATCAAATGTACACTTTTACCAACAACTGTGCAAGTGGCAAAAACGGACTAGATATGCATGCTTGGGAAGTCAGCATTTTACATGACAGCCACTTCTAATCACTGACACATCTTTGAAGAAAAGATGCTGAATGCTGACTGAGAGCAAGGGTGAACCCAACCACAAGATTCAAAATGTAGGGTTCTTTACGTTAGACCCTGACCTTCCACTTAGCAGGTCTATTGCAACAAAAGCGAGACCAGAGGCTGACAGTAGTACACAAAGCTACAGACTGCCACACTATTATTGTCATTAATAACCAGCAGTAGAAAAAATGCAAGAATTACAAGAACTATTTATGGCAGTGAAAATATGCAAATACCACAACAATTACCACTGCAAGTGTCGCATCATCTAATTTCTATATCGACTTTCAATCAGTTCAGGATCCAGGGCAGGGGTTATGTCACAGCGTATTCCTGCAAACAATGGATGTAAGGTAGGAACTGACCTTGAATGTAATACCAGTCAACTGCATGCACGGGTAAGCGCATACACACCCATATACATATACTTGGTACCCCCTACGCATAATTAAGCATCATATTAACTTACCAGCATGCTTTTCTGGAATATGGGGGTATGATGGCCTCTCTTTACCCCAGGCCAGTAATTAAGGAGTCTCAATCCTCACAACTGACACCTGTGAGAGATGGTCACTAAAAACAGGAATGGATTTACAGAGTATTCTCAGATGCAGTTCTCTGCATCAAGCACAATTTCCCCCAAGAGCACACAGGGAACATGTTCTACACCTGGGACTGGGACTACTTGGAACTGGGACACAGTGCTCCAATGTGAGTCTTGTTTGGGATATGGAGAGACAGAGTCCAGTCCCAGTGGACTGTGCTCCCTGTGTGCTCTTGGGGGAAACTGTGTTTGATGCAGAGAGCTGCATTTTAAAATACTGTGTAAATTCATTCCTGTTTTTAGTGACCATCTTTCACCGGTCATATCTAATTACTATATCCACTTTCAATCTGTTCAGGATCAAAAGAGGGGTATGTCACAGCATATTCCTGCAAACAATGGGTGTAAGGTGGGAAATGGCAATGAATGTAATACCAGTCAACTGCATGCATAAGTATGCACATGCAAGTTCAAACACATATACACACACACTTGGTACCTCTAAGCATAACTAAGCATTACATTACCAGCATGTTTTTCTAGAATATGGGTGGGATCATAGATCTTTGCAGAAATCCATACCAGCGGGAAAAATGCAAATTATCCACAAAATGCACCCCAGGCAAGTATCAAGGCAGAGATCCAAGCACTATGGGCAGCAATGTCAAATGATGCATCACCATAACGAAATGTTTAACTTTAATTTTTTTCTATTCCACAAAATGAATTAGCTCTAGCAAGATATTTAACCTTGACTTTGTATCTGTTCTGCTACAATCAACTTAGTCCATTCCCAAAATGCACCACACAACGGGCTCTTTCCTTCTGATAGAGCTGGAAATTACAAGGATGCTCTCCTGAAGTGCAACTAAAATACTGAAGTATGATGCTACCTGACCTCTGCCAAATGACAGGCTCCCTCACTACTGGCAGCATAAAGGACATCAAACTGCAATATTTAAATTTGCTCACAAATGCTGATGGACAGCATGACTCCAAGGTGTCTCATTTTTCCTTGATAATGGTATATTATTTTAAATGCTTTTTAAAAACCCTGCTGAGATCACAGAAATACTCTTGAGATGTGACCAAATTCTGTTTGCATATCATACATTTTCTTTACAGTTGTTATCCCCTATATTTAAAATGGGCACTATCCATGAATAGAGCTTGTGTATACATGTGAGAGGTTCACTCCAAGTGCCAGGAGGACCGGGATCAAATTGATAGCCAGTAGATCTCAAATGAAAAACAGGAATAGAATACATCTCTGATAATATTCCCTATGATTTTATATTTACTTATTTACACTTTGCTGACCAGATTAATCCGAATACAACAATGGGCTCTTTTCAGGAGAGACCCAAGGTGGTATTCATACATACCAACTAGGGAAAATTTGCCAGGTGCTTGCCTTTTCATTATGGCACTCAGTGCGTGCGGCTAATGAGTGCAAGTGCCCATTCCTAGCACAGTGACAGCTGGAAGAAAGGTATGCAAACATGGCAGATGACGGTCACTCTTTCAGGGAAAGGAAGAAAGAGAGTTTGTGAAGAAGATGAAAGAAGAATCCATTGAAGATACAGAGGATTTGTTCCAAAAGGAGCTATTCGAGGAGTTGAGATGAGAAGTTCGAGATGAAGGGACTGTAGCTAAACCCTTGCAGTCGGGAGGGTTGCGGGATGATATATCAAAGGACTTAGTGGAATAGAGTGAGCCAGAAACAGGGAAAGAACTATCACGGGGTGATATAATGGAAAAAATACACCAGGAGGAAGGAAAGAAAATGCAGAAAAGAATGTTTGCCAAGGTTGTTGGTGAGCAAAAAGAAGACAGAGGAAGTAGAAAAGGGAAAGTTTGTAATAAGAATTCAAAGTAAAGAAGAGCTGGAAATAGACAGGTATGAAGTTTAAGACAAAAGTGTTGTGCCCTTAGGGATAAGGCACAGGAGATAATGACCTTCATTTTAATAAAGAAAGATACTTTTTTTTGAGACAGCTAAAGTTTCAGAAGCTTTCTTGGTTAATTATGAAAAGAAAAAAAGAAAGTTATCCATGGAACAAATATGTTGTTCAGACTTTTTTTCAAGAAACAAACAAAAAAAAGTTAATACACAGTTCTGAACTGAAACTGAGAGAGAGACTGCTGAGAAATATTTGGTGAAGAACTGTTGTAATGAAGTGAAAGACATTTCTAAAGTCATAGAGAATAGAGGACTGTGGACAGGGTGTTGGGATTGTAATGTGATTTTTCAAAATGGAAAGTGGTAAAATAATGCACATTCCGAGTATGATAAATGTTGGATATTGGGAACAACCTACAACATTTATTTTGTGGGAAGGATGGACATTTTTTAAATAATTATGAAAAAAATATATATTACTCATTTGGAGGAAACTGGTTTTAATGCTAAAAACTGTGAAAAAGTGTGTTTTCAATGTAAGCAAACAGAACAAGTATGGATGGACTGTGAGAAAGAAGAGAGATCAGACAGTGATGTACATGACAGAGAACAATCATAGCAACAGGAAGTGCAAGAACAGATAATCAAGAAAAAGTGGTTAATACACAAAGTGGGATGGGGAAGAGGTGGTAGGACATAAGTTAGTGAAGGAGAAGAAATAAATTGGAGGATGGTTAAAAAGAAAAATTCTATTGGGATAAGAGTTAAAGATAGGAAAAGAAAATTCCAAGATGTAGACATGAAAGTTAAAAAGAAAGGGAATGGATAGAAAAAGAAAAAAAAAACTATAAATTAAAGAGGACGACAACAAACAATCTTAGAACCTTATCTAATAATGCTAATAGCATAAAGAATGTAGTAAGGATAGGAGTAAAGTAGAGTTTTGTACCTACCATAAATGTAGATGTTTGAGTGTTCACCTTGTTGCAGTCATCACACTTGGGTTATCCTGCCATCAGACGGTCCCTCAGTCGGCCCGAATTCCAAAGTCTTGGTCCGGCGTCGGTTGCTGTCGCTTCTTCCCTGACATCAGTGCGTCAGGGGTATATAAGAGGCATCCACCGCCATTTCCTTCAGTTTTTCTTGCCCCAGATGTCAAGCAGAAAATATATATATATATATATATATATATATATATATATATATATATATACATATATACATATGGCTATATAAAAATAAAACAAAACCCTTAGGTACAAGCAAATACACCACAGAGGTAGTATAGGATAAAGTGGTGGAGATAAGTTCAGCTAGTTCAGAGGGGATGGAGGGAGGGTAACCTGGACTGCAGCAGGGTGAACGCTCGAACATCTACATTTACGGTAGGAACAAAACTGTACTATGTTCATCGTGTTACCCTGCTGCAGTCATCACACTTGGGTTGAATCCCAAAGCTAAGGAGGGGAGGTGGAGTCAAACAGGGATAGAAGAGGCTAGTAGGCCCTGCAAAACTGCAGTGGCAAAACCAGCTCTAGTCTTAGAGTAAAGAGGTAAGTGATAGTGTTTGGTGAAAGTGTGCACTGAACTCCAAGTAGCAGCTTCCAGAGTATCCTTGGTTGGCACTCCCCTGAGAAAGGCTGCTGATGTAGCTGTAGCCCTGGTGGAGTGGGACCTAATGTTAGCAGGTACTGGTTTCCCATGATGTGTGTAGCAGAAACGTATGCAATGTCTTATCCATTTAGAAATGGTCTGTTTTGAGATAGCTTTTCCTTGTGATCCTGTAGCATAGGCTACAAAGAGCTGGTCAGTTTTTCTGAAAGCCTTAGTTTTATCCAAGTAGTAACGTAATTGCCTGTGAATGTCCAAAGAGTGCAGGAGTCTTTCTCCTTTGTTCTGGGGATTTGGGAAGAAGGTGGGCAAGTGAATGGTTTGGTTTAGGGCCACACTGGATACCACCTTTGGCATAAAGGAAGGATTAGTTTGCAGAGAAACTCTGTCTTGATGAAAAATGATTAAAGGTTCAACTGCCATTAGTGCCTGTAGCTCTGAGACTCTTCTAGCTGAGGTTATTGCTAGAAGTAGGGCAGTTTTCCATGAAAGAAATTTTAAATCAGTTGAAAAAGCTGGTTCAAAGGGTGGCAGTGTAAGCTTTTCCAGGACAAAGTTGAGATCCCAAGTAGGTGTTGGAGCTCTCCTTGGCGGTCTTAAGTTCTTAGCCCCTCTGAGGTACTGTCTTAGGAGTGGATGTGAAAATAAAGGAGGATCCGTGCTGTAATGAGCTGAAATTGCTGAGGCGTGGATCTTAACAGATGAAAAGGAAAGTCCTTTGTGTAACATCTCAGTTAAATATTGTAGAATCTGAGGAATGTTCGGCTCCAGGGGATTTAGGCCTTTAGCCTGGTTCCAGGAGCAAAATCTTTTCCATTTGTCTGAATAGGTTTTCCTGGTGCTGGGCCTCCTGGCCTCCGGAATGACATCCATAACAGCTTTGGATAAAGGTGTTGGCTGGTTGTTTAGGTAATTTGCCATGCAGCCAGGTTTAAAGTCTTTAGCTGGCTGTGTAGAATCAGATTGTCTCGCTGGGTGAGCAGGTGAGGTATTTGTGGCAAAATCCATGCTGGGCCCTGGGCCATGGTCCTTAAAATTGGATACCAATGTTGGCGTGGCCAATCTGGTGCAACGAGAATCATTTGTGGCCTCTCTAATCTGACTTTCAGCAGTACCTTTGCTAGAAGAGGCAGTGGAGGGAAGGCATAGACTGTTAATGTTTTCCAACTGAATGAGAGAGCGTCCACTTTCCAAGCTAGTGGATGGAAGGCCCTTGTGCAAAATTTTTGAAGTTGATGGTTGTGGGGGCTTGCAAACAGATCTATGTCTGGGCATCCCCATTTTTGAGCTATCATTGCAAATACTTGTGGATCTAGTTTCCATTCGTGTGAATCCATGATGTTTCTGCTTAGGTCATCTGCCAATGTGTTTTTCTTTCCTGGCAGGAATTGTGCTTGTAATTGAACCTGGTAAGACAGTGCAGTGTTCCACAAGGTCATTGCTTGCCGGCATAGAGGGTAGGAATGTGTGCCCCCTTGCTTGTTTATGTACTTGTCTGTCCTTATTAGTAGTTGTCCTGGGTGTAGAAGGTCCTTGAAAGCTGTTAGGGCATTCTGCACTGCTAGCATTTCTTTTTGATTGATAGGCAGGTGTCTCTGATCTGTAGTCCATTTGCCCTGAATGCACTGTCCTGCCATGTATGCTCCCCAGGCATAGTCCGATGCATCTGTGGTCATAGTTTGCTTGGCTGTGGGTAAGGTGAAAGACTGACCCTTGTTGAGGTGACATGCCTGTGCCCACCATAGAAACTCCTGTTGAAGGCAGGGAATGAGTGGAATCATTGTTTCCAAGCTGTGGCTGTGCTGAGTCCATACGCTCTTCAGGTACCACTGTAATTTCCTCATATGCAGTTTTGCAAATGGTATTAGTAGAATGCAAGATGCCATGAATCCCAAGGCCTGCAGAATTTTTCTTGCAGGGAGTTGGGTATTTGTTGCCATTATTTTGAAATATTGAAACAGTTGTCATTGTTTGTCTGGTGTGAGATAAGCCATCTGGGCCGTTGTATTCAAGCTGGCACCCAGGAATGTTATGTTTTGTGAGGGCACTAGTTTTGATTTCTTTTCGTTTACTGTGTACCCTAGGCAACTTAGAAGGTTTTTGACAAATGCCAGATGCTGTAAAAGAATGTCCTTGCTTTCTGCTTGAATAAGACAGTCACCCAGGTATGGGTATATTTGAATTCCTCTTTGTCTGCAGTATGCAATTACTGGTGCCAGGCATTTTGTGAAGACCCTGGGCACAGTAGATAAGCCAAAGGGCAGTGCAGAGAACTGATAATGTGTTGAACCTGCAATGAAGCAGAGGTATCTTCTGCAATTTTGTCTGACAGGGACATGCAGGTATGCCTCCTTGAGGTCCAAAGTGACTAGCCAAGCATTCTTGCCCAGCATGGGAAGAAGCTGCTGAAGTGTTAGCATCTTGAATTTTGGTACTTGCATATAGGTGTTCAGAATTGAAAGATCCAGAATGGGTCTCCATGCTTTGTCCTTTCTTGGAACTAGGAAGAGTCTTGAGTAAAATCCTTGTCCCTGCTCCTGTGTAGGTACCTGTTGAATGGCTCTCATGTTCATGAGAGCTGTAATTTGTTTTTGTGCCTCTGCCCATTGATTTGGTGGCAGGTTTGGCATTCCTTTGATCCTTGGTAAGGTATGAAAGTAGAATCTGTATCCTTGAGAGACAATGTTTAGAACCCATTTGTCTTTTGTGATGATGTGGCAGTTGTCTGCAAAAAATGCTAGTTTTCCTCCCAAGGGTGTTGCCAGGAGAGATTTGCTTGGTAGTTTGAGGATAGAGTCATTGTATCTGCCTTCTGCTAGCTTGGGGCCTGTCTTCTCCTCCTTTCTGGGTAGCAGAACCCCATTGGCGAGGTTTGTAAGGGCCCTGTGACTGACCTCTGCCCCTTGGGCGTCTGTATTTGCCCCTCTGTGATCTGTCTGAAGCTGGAAAGGACCAATTTTTTGTTGGCCAATTTCTGCTGAAGCAAGGGGGTTGTACCTGTAAGAAATCCTTGACCGTTTGCATAGATTTAGCCTTATCCTCCATTTTCTTTAAAACCTCTTCTGCTTTGACACCAAATAATACATCCTGTTGTAAAGGTGCATCTAATAATTTTGCTTTAACATGGTCAGGGAGAGTTTGCTCTTTTAACCAAGCATGTCTACGAATGACTGAGCCAGTAACAGCTGCTCTACAGGAAGCTTCCAGTGAATCAAATCCGCATTGTAAAGTATGCTTGCCCACCTGTTCAGCTGCATGCAACAGATCCTGCATTTCCTTGAACTCAGGCTGTTCTGAGTGTGTGCTCATTTTTTGTTTTAACTGAGACATCAGGAATTGTTGATATTTCAACATGTGAAACTGGCAATTTAATGCTCTCATAGCCAGAGTTGCAGAGGTGTACATTTTCTTTCCCCATCTATCTAGGGCTCTGGAATCTCTTTCAGAGGGCACAGGATTTTTAGCCAGAGAAGCCTTTGCTCCCTTAGGACCCTGGGATATGGTTTCTAGGTCAGCTACAGGGCTTTTATAAAGGAATGTGTGTGAGTCAGGTACTCTGTAGTATCTGTCTGGTTTGGCTGGAGCAGGAGGTAGAGAGTCTGGATTTAAACTAGACTCCAAGTAGACATCATCCACAATATCTAAAACAGGAGGAATAGCAAGAGGTCTGTGCTGGGGTAATAGAAGGAACTCTCGGAGCCTTTTCTTAGAATCTGAGTAATCCTGGCCTTCCCAGTGGAAATGTTCCCCCAAAGGAGTAGTCTTCAGGGGGAGATGCTGAGGGAATAGAGTCTTCAGCATCAGAATCCTCATAAGGTGGAAAAGTGCAATCCTGTTCTTCAGAACAATCTGAGGAGAGAGAAACCTGGTCAGAGGATGCATAATCCTCCTCTTGTCTTGGTCTTTTATCAGGAGGGGGATGGGAACCCCTGATAAGGGTAATTAAATCTTCAGCCATCTTAAGCATCTGTTTCTTAGGCATGGGGCCTTGACCTGTTGACTGATGAACAGTTTTCTTAAGTTTTAAAGGAGTTTTAAGTTTAGCATAAGATTTAATGGTGAGAGTAGTTTGTCTGAAGACACCTTCTGCAACCGAAGGTGTTTCCTCTGCACCGGTGTCTAAATCTGCTCCGGTGTCGGTAGATGGCTGCGTTGGCCTAGTAGACTCCGCGTGGGAGTCGGCAGCTGTCTGGGGTTCCAGCTCTGCGGTAGTCAGGGGCTGCGTAGGCACTTCACTGAAAACCAGAGAACCGGCGACAGGCCCAGCTGAGGCCTCGGGGTCTGGCTTATTCCTAGGCTGCCTGTCCTTATCCTTGCGTTTTTTAAGAATTGCGGTTGTCGGCTGCTCCGACGGCATGATATAATTGAATTTCCTACCAAAATAATGCCGTGCGAAGTCAAAACGGCGTTTGATAGTGCGTTTATTAAACCTAGCACAAAACCGACAACCTGTGACGTCGTGGTCTGGGCCTAGGCAAGGAATACAATAGGAATGGAAGTCCTTATGAGGTATTTGCTTCCCACAAGAAATGCAATTGTTAACTTTTTCTGACATCGGACTGAGGCAAGAAACTGTTCCCCAACGGGGTACTTAGCTTTACTGAAGACTTCCGACTGAAATTCAAATCGAAAATCTCAGGTGTCGGCTGACCGGCACTTGCGAACTGCTTCTGCTTCGGGCACCGCAGGGCAAGAAAGACTGAAGAAAATGGCGTTGGATGCCTCTTATATACCCCTGACGCACTGACATCAGGGAAGAAGCGACAGCAACCGACGCCGGACCAAGACTTTGGAATTCGGGCCAACTGCGGGACCGCCTGACTGCAGAATAACCCAAGTGTGATGACTGCAGCAGGGTAATTATGATGAACATCAGAGTGGTGTGAACTATGTGATGTGGATCTGATAGTACTGGAAGATATTGGATTTTTAAGTAAAGAAAAGAGAGAAAAGACAAACATTATGGAAGGGAAGTATAATATGGAATTTGGGTAACGAGAAATGTTCATGAATACATATATTAGATTACATTTTAATAAAATTAGGAAGGCTAATAGCAGTGATTTAGGTGGGAAAGAAAAGTGTATAGGTTAATAGCAGTATACACATATGTGATATATAAAGAAAGGGAAAAATTATTTCAAAGAATATTGGACTACGTTATAGTAAATATGGATATAATAATAATGGGAAACTAACTGTGATATAAGACAAAAGAAAAAAGAAAATACTGAGAGAAATAAATGTGGAGATTTAAAGATACGGAACTTAGAAAAAATACATATTAAGGAGGTAAATTAAGAATGGGGATAGATTATTTCTAGTTATCAAAGACGATGAAGACAGTAGTAGACGTAGTAGTGGAAACACATTTTTCTGACCATTCAGCTATATGGACGGAGATAAAAAAAAATGCATTACAACAGGAAAAGGAATTAAGAGAGTTAATGAAAAGAAATGGAATGAAAAAGGTCAAGAAGTTATAAAAGGGCTTTGGAAAGATCATTTAACACAGAGATTTTTTTAAAAAACTGCTCAGAATTGTGGATAGGATTCAACTAAAAATACAAAAGGATGCATTTAATATGGGAACAGAGCAAAAGACAGAAAAAAGGTGTATAGAGAAATGCAAAAAGATCTTTTATGAAGACATGACATAAAATATTATAGAAAAGAAGACAAGCATCAGAAAAATCAGGAGAAAATTAAAGTTTTATCGTATAACAAAGATATTTTTACAAGGAAAAACGTGCCACCATATTTAAGTAAAAAAGTAAAGGAAGTTAATGGTATAATGAGAAAGATGAAGTAGGTAAAGTTGAAAGAAATCAGACAAACATAATGAATACAGGGTAAGGTATGTGAAAGAGATGGTGAAAAAATAAATATATAAAGAGGAACACTATAAGCGGAAACAGTTTACAGAAGAAATAAACAGAGTAAGAGAAAAATTAATTACAACAGTAGAATTTGAAATTGTTATAAAGGAGGTTAATGTGAATTCAGCAGCTGGACTAGATGGTATGGGATATTTAATGTATAAGGATTTTAATGTAATGGCTAGAGGAAACTTTAATAAAAATATTTAATGACTGGTTAATTATGAAGAAATATATAAAGATGATATATGAGACTTACTAGAATTTGGAAGAAAGGGAAAAGAATGAAATTAAAAAAGAAGGTTAGAAAACAAGTTGAATTATATAACAGAAGAAGACATTTATTGAGTTAAAGGAAAAAAAATAACCAAAAATGATTAATAGTAATTAGAAAAATAGTAAAGGATAAGAAAAAAAATTAACTGAAATTAACAGCAGCTGATACTGATAAAGCATTTGATTCAGTAGAGCATGGCATCTTATGGCAGTAATGAAAAAATATACCTGTAGTATAAAAATAAAATGTTAGTAAATGGTTGGTTAAGTGAAGAAGTGAAAAATTGGTAGAGGTATAAAACAAGGGTGTCCAGTGAGTAATATTTTGTTTGCAATGGTAATGAATAGTATAATAAAAGGAATAAATAAAGGCATGAAAAAGCAGATATGTACAGGAAATGGGAGTGATATACCCTATTATGAATTGGGCAGCCACGGTGGTGCAGCGGTTAGCGTTGCCACCTCACAGCAAGAGGTTCACCGGTTCGATCCTCGGCTGGGGTGCCTTCTGTGCAGAGTTTGCATGTCCTCCCTGTGGTCTCATGGGTTTCCTCCGTGTGCTCCGGTTTCTTCCCACATCACAACGACATACTGTAGGTGGAGTGGACACTCTAAATTGGCCCTAGATGTGAGTGTGTGCGTGTGCCTTCTGTGGAAGGTTTGGCAACACGACACCATAAAACTCCACTGCCAATCATGAGTGGACAGGTGATCCGCTGTGGTGAACCCTAACCGGGAAAAGCCGAAGGAAGAAGAAATCCTATTATGAGTTATGCAGATGATACAATTTTAACAGCCAAAAATGGAGAAGAAATGGAAAAGGTAGTTAGGACGGTGAATGGTAGATTGAGAGAAGTTGAATTAAAAATTAACAAAGAAAAATGTAAGGGTTTTGGAGATAAGGAGATATAAGGAATGACATTTGAAAAGGAAAATGTATCAGTACTAGGAATCGAGTTTGAAGAAGACAAAATATTGAAATAACAATGGAAGAAAGTGTTGAGAGATTTAAAAGGATATAGTGCTATGTGTGGTAGGTATAGACTGTCCTTAAATAAAAAAAGTACATCTGATAAATATAATAGGGGTGGGAAAATTGTCATATATAGCTATTGTATTTATGATACCACGACTGATGGAAAAAAAGTTTACTGAAATTATGTTTTGATTTATTTGGGGTTCTAGACCATCTCCAGTGAAAAGTGGAGTTTTGTATATGGAAAAGCAAAAAGGGAGTTTAGGTTTAATAAATCCAATAGTACTTGGAGCTTCAATGAATCGTATAGTGTTTTGGTGTGGATAAATGAAAAAGAATATAAACTAGTTACAAGTATGGGATGTAATTAAAATGAAAAAAAAGAGACAGTGAATGGAGAAATGAAGATATTAGAGTGTATCAAGAAAAATAAAATAGTGGAAATTACAGATAGAAGGAATAGAAGAAAATATAATAATATGGTATAAACATAAAATGTTGCAAAATTATTGTGTGAATCCATGGGGACATTTAATGGGAAGGAAAGATAAAAGCTATAAAAAAAAGAAATGAAAGGTGTTAAAAAAACATTGAAAGTAAAGATTATTCTATGGAGATTGCAAATTAATAAGTTGCCAGAAAGGGAAACATGCCCTATAAACATGGATGAGAGAGTTTGACTTTATTCTGAAGAGTTATAAACAACAGAACATGTTTTCTGACATGTAAAACAGTTAAACATTTATGGGAAAAACTGACAAAATTGTTGAAGAATTTCAAGATTATTATCAGATAAATATGGATATGATTGAATACGGCTTTTATGGAAGATACAGTAAAGAATATGTTAATAATTTAAATAAAAAATGTTTCATATTATACAGATAATTTGGAATGAAAGACTGAATGAAATAATGTTCAAGGGAAAGTGCATATTACCGAACGTAATAAGGAAAATTTTAAGTGGTGGTTACGGAAAACAAGAGTAGGGAACTATACACATATAAAGAGATGTGGAAAAATAGTGTGTAATGAAAGTATATTTCCTTGTAAGCTGTAAATAGTTGAACAAATAAAGAACCCCCTACTCTTTTTGGTAAGTGCTGTGAGATCTTTTACATCAACATGAACTACCACCAACTCAGGCAGATAGGGCCTCAGCTTAACATTTCATCAAAAGGATGACACACCGAGGAATGCAGCATCCCCTTTTACGCTACACTGGAATAATTAATGCAATGACCTGTTGCTGGAATAGATCCCAAAGCCTTGTAGTCTTCCAGCACCAAAGGCGAGTGTGCAGCTAATTCTCTACTTAAAGTCAATAATCTTTTACAACATCAGTCTGTTGCAAAAAAATCTATTACAGACACAGTCCCTTTTCAGGATGACAATAGCATTATCTGGTTAGCACAATAGGGGAAAGGGAATCTATGGGAACTAAGCACAAGAGTGCTGCATGGTCTAGGTTTAACAGAAGCAAAATAAATAAATAAATAAATAAATAAAAGACAAAGATTACATATTAACAAATACAATATGTAAATAATAAAAAAGTAGTTATTAGCATGAAATACAGGCAGACTTTGAACTACATATAAACAGTGCAAAAGCTGTCAAGAAAGTCTTTTATTTTTACTTATTTAACTGGTAAGTGAACTGGTCCATGGACCCTTTTCAGTCAATACCTGGGCCCAAGGCAGAAAGACTAGAATAACACAAAATATTTAATACAAGCTCTACAGCTATGACAGAACCTCCAAATCTCGAATAATGACGTGAAAAAAATACCAAAATGCCCAAACATGGCAGGCTGCAGTAAGAACAAATGCCAAAATGCAAGACTATGACTTAGTTATGAGAACAGCAAAACAGTTACATACCAAATTGATCTCAGACAGGCAAGAAAGTACAGTTTTGTACCTACCATAAATGTAGATGTCCGAGAGGTATGCATCTGCAGTCCTAACAAATGGGTTGTCCTGGCCTCAGGCAGCCCTTTGGTCGGCCGGATTCCAAAGTCTGGGTCTGGCCTCGGCTGATGTCGCACTTCACCCGTCACAGCTGCAGTTCAGCGGGTATAAAGGCATCAGCCGATGCCATTTTTCTCAGTGTTTCTTGCCCCAGATGCCAGGTGCCCTCTAGGAAGGTTAAATTTGGATAAATGCCTGAGTAAAGGTTGAGAAAAGACTGGAGGATCCATGTTGTATTCTGCTGAAATTGCTGATGCATGAATCTTAATGGAGGAGTAAGACAGACCATTGTGGAAAAGCTCTGCTAAGTATTCCAGGATGTTAGCTATGTTTGCCAATGATGCATCTAATCCTTTTGTTTCACTCCAAATGAGATATCTTTTCCATTTTGCTGAATAAGTTTTCCTTGTTGAGGGTCTGCGAGCCTCCAAGATAATGTCTTTAACCCTTTGAGATAAATCTGGGTTATTTTGCCTTATGTAATGTTCCAAGCAGCTAGTTGTAGTGTTTTCAAGTTTGGATGCAAGATTTTGAAGTTGTTCTGTGTTAGCAGTAGAGGTAGTTGGGGTAGAGGCCATGCGTGTTCCCAGGACATACTCCTCAGTAGTGGGTACCAATGTTGTCTCGGCCAGTCTGGAGCTATCAAGATGGCCCTCGGGTGTTCTTCTTTGATCTTCAGCAGCACTTTGTGCATCAAAGGAAGAGGTGGGAATGCATATGCTGTCAGGTTTTCCCAACTGAAAGATAGGGAGTCCACCCTCCAAGCAAGTGGGTGGTATGTCCTTGTGCAGAATTTCTTCAATTGGTTTGTGGGGGGACACGAACAGGTCTATTTCTGGCAGTCCCCATTTCCTTGTGATGGTTTTGAAGATGTCTGGATGCAGCATCCATTCGTGGGCATCCGTGGTGGTTCTGCTTAAGATGTCTGCTAGTATGTTTTCTTTTCCTGGCACAAATATAGCCTGGAGCTGAATGTTGAAGCTCAGGGCCAAATTCCAGAGGTCCATTGCCATCCGGCATAGAGGATAAGAATGTGTGCCTCCCTGCTTGTTGATATACCACATAACTGTGGTGTTGTCCGTCCTTATCAGCAAATGACCCTGTTGAAGGAATGGTCTGAATGTCTGGATTGCCTGTTTTACTGCCAGCATCTCTTTTTGATTTATGTGTAGGTTCATCTGGTCTTGAGTCCATAAGCCTTGTATGTACTTGTCCACCATGTGTGCCCCCCAACCGAGGTCTGAGGCGTCCGTGGTGATAGTCTGGCTTGGGTGAGGCCTGTGGAAGGGCAGTCCTTTGTTCAATTGACAGGCCTGGGCCCACCACTGGAATTCTTGTTTCAGGCATGGAATTATTGGAATTTGGGTTTCTAGGCTGTGCTTGTGCTGAGACCATAAATTCCTCAGATACCATTGCAACTTCCTCATATGTAGTCTGGCATGTGGAATTAATATTATGCAGGATGCCATGTAACCCAGGGCTTGCAGTATTTTCCTTGCTGTAAGCTGGTTCTGCGTTGTCAATGCCATGAAATAGAGTGGTAGCTGCTTCTGTTTTTCTGCTGTGAGGAATGCCATCTGGTTTGATGTGTCCAGTTCTGCACCCAAGAAGGTTATCCTTTGGGATGGTATCAGCCTTGACTTTTTTGTGTTGACTGTGTATCCCAGGGCTTGCAGCAGGTGAACAACCTTTTCAAATCTTTTATTAATTTGTCCTTGCTGTCCGCTTGTAACAGGCAGTCGTCCAGGTATGGATAAATTTGAATTCCCTGGAGCCTGCAATGAGCAATTACTGATGCCAGGCATTTTGTGAATACTCTGGGCGCAGTAGATAAGCCAAAAGGCAATGCTGAGAATTGATAATGCTCTGATCCTGCAAGAAATCTGAGGTATCTTCTGCAATTTGGTCGTATGGGGACGTGCAGGTATGCCTCCTTGAGATCCAGAGTCACCAGCCAAGACTCCTTGCCCAGCATGGGAAGAAGCTGCTGTAGGGTCAGCATCTTGAATTTTGGAACAATGAGATATGTGTTTAGAGCGGACAGGTCGAGGATAGGTCTCGATTGATTTTCCTTTCTTGGTACCAGGAAAAGCCTTGAATAAAAGCCTTGTCCTTGTTCCAAGGCCGGTACCTTTTCTATAGCTTTCATCCTTAGTAAGTGGTCTATTTGCTGTAGAGCGTTCGTCCTTTGGTTTGGAGGTAGGTTTGGCATTCCTCTCTTCCTTGGAAGAGTATGGAAGTGAAACCTGTAGCCTTTGTCTATTGTCTGTAAAATCCATTTATCTCCTGTAATGTAATGCCAATTTACTGAAAATAAGGCTAGCTTTCCGCCTAAGGGCGCTCCCAGTTGTTCCCTGGTAGGCGGTTTCAGAGCCAAGTCACTGTGATTGTCCTGTGGAAGTGGTAGTGGCTGGATCTGTGGCAGTACTTCTCTGGCTGTTGGGCTGCCACTGACGTCCCCTGTAGGCACCTCTGGATTGACCTCTGCCTCTAGGGCATCTATTTCTGCTTCTCTGTGCTCTGGTGGTTTCTGGAAAGGACCAATTCTTGGAAGGCCAGTTCCTACTAAATCTTGGAGGCTGGACCTGTAAGAAATCCTTTACTGTCTGGACAGATTTAGCTTTTTCTTCCACCTTCTTCAACACTTGCTGTGCAGGGGAACCAAACAAACTGTGTTTTTCCATGGGAGCATCCAGAAGTTTTGACTTTACATGGTCTGGTAAGGATTGCTCTTTTAACCATGCATGCCGTCTGATCACTGTACCAGTCATAGCTGATCTAAAGGAAGCCTCCAGTGCATCATAGCCGCATTTTAAGGAATGATTACTGACCTGCTGAGTGTTATGCACCAAATCCTGAAGGGACTTACGGTGTAAAGGCTCAGGCGAGGACAGTTTTTTAGTGAGCTGATCTAACAGAAATTCCTGATACTGAATCATGTGGAATTGACAGTTTAAGGCCCTAGCCGAAAGAGTAGCAGAAGTATAAACTTTTTTACCCCATCTCTCCAATGCCCTAGATTCTCTTTCAGAGGGGAGGGGGTTTTTGGCAGAGGCAGTTGCTACAGCTTTGGGGCCCTGTGAAATAGTTTCAGGATCTGCTATAGGAGCCTTATACAAATGATAATGTGTGTCCGGAACCCTGTAGTATCTGTCGGGCTTAGCAGGGGCCGGAGGCAGTGAGTCAGGGGCAGTACAAGCATCATTAAATGCATCATCCACAACTGTAAGTACTGGAGGAATAGCTAAAGGCCTATGCTGAGGTAAATGTAAAAAGGTCCTAAGCCTTTTCCTAGAGTCTGAAAAATCCTGGCCCTGCCATTGAAATTGTTCCCTCATAGCATGCAAGGTTTCCCCAAAAGAAAATTCCTCAGGAGGAGAGGCAGAAGGTATGGAATCCTCTGCATCAGAGTCCTCATATGGAGAATAAGGGCCTTCTGGAGGATTTGTATTTTCTGAATCATCAGAGGAGTAATCTGAAGAAACTGGCTCAGGGGGCTCCGCTCTAGGTCTCTTCTCTGGAGGTGGGTGAGAGGCCCTGTCAGGGTGAGACTGGGTTCCCCTGATCAAAGAAATGAGATCCTCTGCTAGACTAAGCATTTGAGTATTAGTGCTAGGCCTGTGAGAGGGGGTTTTAGCAGGTACGGCCTTTGAAGATTTTGCTGCTTTGGCCCTGGCAAAAGCCTTAATTGACATGGATGCAGGGGGCCTAGCAGCTCCACGTGCAGGAGTAGATACATCTAAGGGGATAGTATCTGATAAATCCTGAGAAACTGTAAGAGCAGGTGGATTTTCCGTAGCAGATTCAGCCATGCTGGAAGAGGCCTCCGTAGTAGGAGGTATGCTTTCGGCTGAAGGAAGAACCGCGGACTCGGTTTCAGTCGAAACCGAGACACTCGCGGTTGGCTTAGCAGCGGTTTCGGCCGAAACCGCGGACCGCGAGTGTCGGTCCTTTTCCTTACGCTTTTTAACTAAATGTGAAGTCGGAGTCTCCGACGGCATGATATAAGCAAAAGCGGAGCCGAAAAACTCCTCTGCAAACTCCGACCGACGTCTAAGTGTCCGTCGGTTGAAGGAAGCACAGGCTAGACAAGCTGCTACGTCGTGGTCTGGGCCTAAACAAGGTAGGCAGTAAGAGTGGAAATCTTTATGAGGTATTTGTTTCCCACAAGTTAAACAGTTATTCACTTTTTCTGACATCGGCTGAGGCAAGAAAGAGTCCCCAACGGGTACTTAGCTTTTTAGAAGTCTTCGGTAGTAGTAATCTCTGGTTCTGACCGACCGGCACTTGCGAACAGCTTCTGCTTCGGGCGCCACGCGGCAAGAAAGACTGAGGAAAATGGCGTCGGCTGATGCCTTTATACCCGCTGAACTGCAGCTATGACGTCGGGTGAAGTGCGACATCAGCCGAGGCCAGACCCAGACTTTGGAATCCGGACGACCGAAGGGCTGCCTGAGGCCAGGACAACCCATTTGTTAGGACTGCAGATGCATCCTTGAAGGACATCATGTAACAGGGACTACCCCTTCTTAATGAAGCATCTGCTAACTATCAATAAGATAATCTTTCAGTTTAATCTTGAATTAGATAGTATATAACTTACTTCTAACCCTAGTGGTATGGACTGCCTTAATAAAGGCTTATTCCACTGCAACTACATCAAAAAGCAGCCTTTCAGGGGCAGGCATCTTTGCTCTGAGCATCTGCAAGTATACTGCTGGAAGACAATAACCACCCTACTGCAATGTTCAAGGTATAGTAATTTAAAAGCAGCACAGCTCTAGCAATTTTTGGGAGCCAAATGGCTTACTCCTGGAAAAAATAAGTTGTGTTTCTTGCTAGCTACAAGTAAAATGAAATGGCTGATTTTTGTTGAGAATGGTTTGTAACTTGCTACCTTCATTAATCATGAATGCCATCATCCTATACAGCTACATTTTAGATCCCATATGTGTGCAAAGTTACTTCCACAGGTGGGAATAAAAGTACGCCATTTTACTACAATAGTGAGCTAATTCCACAGGCATAGCTGACACTATGTTATACATTTATACCACTTTTCCCTCCACTACTACACTCAGTCTTGATCACGACTGCTCATCTATTCAGTTATTCCTCCAACTATATTCTCCTAGCACACATTTTTGAACAGGCACAAGTCTGTCAATACCTTTGGCGCAAGGAATGCAACAGTCTTCTTTAAATAACTAAAATGGAACAATGTACCACTGAGTGAAGTAGCCACTGCAACAGTACATCCTGAAAGCCACAGATGTCTGTGAGCTCCCTTACCCATACATACTGCGCTGTCAATCAAGTCCATTTGGCAAAATCAACAGCAGTCAGCTGCAGAAGTGAATCCCCCATCGTTCAGAATGAGAATGCCTGTAATTCAAATTTAGGCACACACAAAATCAGTTCAATACTCAAAACAGACTATAAACTACAAAAGAGAAGGAAATGTCATCAGTATACCTACGTATAACATCACAAGGGAGATAAGAAAGGGAGACATGCATTTTAAGAATATGCTGATACAGTTATTTAGTACTTAATATGGAATATAAAAACCTATTCAGTTTGCATAAATTTCCTGAGTCATCCTAGGTTATTTACTTTTTTTCCCAATATGTCTCACTACATTTACAGATAATGTGATTTATACCTCATGTCCCAAAGAAGATGCACCTCACATATTTTACAGCAAAAGAAAAAAATTCTCTCTCTCAAACTACAGGATTAATTTGAACTTCTTTACTTTCTTCCCACCTCAAATTAGCCTTATTACATTTTTTTCTTCCATGAAATATGTTAATTATTAAGTATTTGGGTTTACCTTATTGTGAAACAGAATTTCTAAGAAAAAGACACTGGAAAGGCTTGGAAAAAATTCATGCCTCAACAGAGTTTCAGTTGAAAAATGTTATATTTTTCCTTAGCTACTTTTATTAATTCTACTTTTTGCTTAAATCCAGGTCTCTGTATAACAACTTACTTAAAAATCTATCACACTTTTCTATGGCATCCCAAAACTTCCTACGATAAGCCAATATTTTCTTTCCCAGAAAGAGTGGTGGCTTTAAACATATAAATGTTATTTGACGTCCAGATCTCAAAAACTGTTTTGCATTTCTTAGGATTTGCCTCAGCTGAAAAAAAAACAAGTATCACTGTGGTACAAAAGACTTATTTCATTGTATCTCATGGTCTCCTTACCTTACCTTACTGATCTAAGGACTTTTTGGTCAAAATAAAAATATTTTGAACTTCCAAGATGTCTGGATAATGACCAACGAGTTAATTTGAGCTTTCCCAATATGAGAACAGAAACTATAAAAACAGGACCAGTGAAACTGTCAGTTTGAGTAAAATATGTTGTTACTTACACTGCCTGGATGCCAGTAAAGAAGAAACTTGGGGAACTTGAGAGAAATCTGACCAAAAATGGAGAAAAGTGTAGCAGGGAAGAATCCTGCAGTTGTTTAGCAAAAAGCAGTTTAAGTTTTAGATTTGGCAAAAGAGGTAGCTTCAAGAATAAATTAAATGCACCCAGAGGTGTTTAAAATAAACACTGAAGGGATACAATCAACTCAAATAACAAAAGGCTGGAAAACAGAAGATGTTTTAAATAACTATTCAAATGAACTGATGTTAGTTTGTGTCTTTCGGCTTTTCCCGGTTATGGGTCGCCACAGCGGAACTCCGGTCCGCTAATGATTGGCAGTAGAGTTTTTACGTGCTGGCTTGCCGGGCCTAACGCACAACCTTCAACGAAGGAACGCCCATTCACGCATGTCGCCACACAGAAGACGCTCTAACTGAGAATCGAACGGACAACGTCTATTCAAATGAACTGATAAAACTGCAAAAATCAGAGGTTAGAAATGGGAGAAAATGATGGCTGTGCTTGAGGTTTCTCAAGAAGAACTGTTTCAAAAATAGTACAATTAGAAGACAGAGCACACAGAGAAAACCTGAAATTTTCTGCTTTATCAGAGAAACTGGAAGGAACAGGCTATATTAATTTTATGATTCTACAAGTAAGGAACTGGACTGGTTTTCCATAGTATGATTTGTTAATTGAAAGCAAACAATGTGCATTTCTAAACCTGGACATGAGAAAGCAGGCAAGACCGTGTTAATAAAGATGAAATCACTGCAGCAGAAAGAAATCTGGAGGCAAAAGAGTGTTTGTGGAAAATGATTATTCAATGTACACCAGTTAGAAGAGAAGCAAGTTCATCTTGGCAATCAGTGAATGTCAAAAGGCTGGTGTGAAACTGAAGCTGCTGTAATCCAGCTGTGTTCAAAATATTTTTGATGCAAGACAGGCTAAGGAGGAAATCAAAGAGGTTTATATAACCAACAGTGAACTAGCTTGCAGAATGTGACTATACCTGTCATTCATAAGGACAAATCCCACATTGAGACTTTGCCACTGAAACCATTTCTATTGTTCCAAAGGAAATACTTGACAGGAAAAAAAAGCATAGAGAGCTGACTAGAAGAATCAGGAGTACCTTGGAAACGAACCAGATTTATGTTGTGGAATTGAGATGCTCAAGAAGAAGAAAAAGACCAACACTTAAATTAGTGAGCAAATGTGAGTGTATAAAGCATCAATCCCATTTTATATAGGACTAGACAAGTGAAATATGACTTTGAAAGAAAAAGTGACTGGGAAAAAACTGCAATTGGGTTGACTTGTAGGTGGACTGTAAAGCAAATATAAAATATATCTAATGTTTGAAGGACATTGAAGGAAATGAAGTGCAAGTAAACAGTTTTGATCTTAGCAATACTTGTATAAAATGTTTGTGGTGTAAATTGCATGCTACATTGTAAACCAGTTTTGCACAGTGTGCAGTCAGGGTTATTTTAAATGTGATGTGGGAAGAGTCTTATAAGTGACTGCTGTATGTGTTAAAATATTAAAGCAAGCAAGTAGCTGTTCTCAGTCGTAAGACACAGTTTTTACACTAACAAGACAAGAAAAGCTACCCGAGAGCAAGATTAAGTTATTAAACTGTTAAGATCTTGGGCTGCTGTGGTACAGAGTATGGTGTAAAAGTGCACTGATCATATTACATGTAGAGTTAAGCTAATTTCCCTTGTTTTTACATGGCTGGATGTCTACATTAATGTCCATGGCTTAAGTTATAGGAAAGGATTTTTATGCAAACTGTTTGACAAATAAGACAAAATGATGAAAGTCATGAAAATGGTGCAACTGCAGTTATTAGGTTATTATTTTTTTTTTCATTAGTGAATGCTATCTGTGGGAGACAGGAAGTCTGCAGGTACAGGCAATTGGCCAGGGGAAGTCTGTACATTGCGCTCCAAGTGAAAATTATAAGCATCTGCAAAACTGTTAGCTTTTTTTTTTCTTCTTCCTCACTGCAGACTGCTTTCACTTGGAGTCCAGCTATCTGCAGGTGCAAGCAAATAGTTCTGAATGTTCTGAGAACTCTTTGATGAAAGAAATGCAACATTTAAAGGTACAGTGTCAAGCAATTCAGAAAAAAATAAGGCTTGAAACTGTGTGAAGTGAATAAGTAGTGGTAGCCTCCACTATAGCCTTAATACTTTAATGCATTTAATAGAAAAATGCACAATTTGTTTTATTAATTCAAAGGCAGCCACTATACTTTTTTCTTAGGGCTAAAAGCTAAGATTAACTGAAAGAATGCAAGCTATTTTACCGTCATGAAGGAGAACAGAGATGAGAAAAGAACAGACAGCAGTCAGTCTAAGGGGAACACAAGCTGTAACATGCACTTTAGCATGGGTAACCTTAATTTTAGATTAGGTGATGCCTGTCAGCGCAGCTGTCAACTTAGGGCTTCCATCAAAATGGGTAAACTACATTTGTTAAAAATGGCATTGTTTACCTGTTCTAAGTTGGAAAGAATGGGGTGCTAAAAATTTACTTAGTGTATTATTTTTTAAGTAAAGTTTTGAAAATTGTGGAATATGCTCAAATGAAGATGAGAAATAGAAAATGCATAAAAGGCCAGCCTGTCAAGCATTACTATATGTACGTAAGCCAAAAGAATGGTCAGGTAAAATAGGTGAGAGTAACAGCTTTCTGTCAGAATGGCTACTCTGTCCATATTGTCATGGAACATAAATAGACTTACAGGTATAGATAAAAAGCATAGAAAGACACAAACAATTGGATTATATTCAGAAATGTAGGGTGCACATAGTAACATAGCAGAAAACAGATTTGGGTAGAAATGAGCATGTGAATCTGACAAAGAAAGGACTTCAGGATGGACATTCACCAGAATATCAGGAACAAAGGAAAAAGTAGAATTAATAGTGATTGTTTGGGAGGCACCAGCATCTTGGAAGAAAGCTGTGATGGCTGTGCTACCCAAATAGGGTAAAGATTCTTCAGATCAAGCTTCATACAGACTCATTTCAATTTAAAAACATGTTTACGTCTCTATTAGCTAAGAGAATGGAAAAGTATTGCTAAAACTGATATGGATCAATGTGGTTTTGTGGAAGACAGACAAACATTTGACTCCGTTAATAGAACAATGCTAATACAGAGGAAAGCAGAATGCAAGAAAATACCAATATTGATGGTGGTTCTTGATGTAGAGAAAGTATCTGACATTTCAGCTGGGATTTCATGAGTTGGGCAATGGAAGCAATTACATTCCCTGGCAGAATAATACAGTTAATTAGGAGGATATATGAAGGATTGGAGGCAAGAATTAAGATAGGAGTGTTGTTCTCTGACAAGCTAAGTTTGAAAAGAGGAACCAGGTAGGCGTATCCCCTTACCCCTTTTTATTTGCTTTATATTTACAGCCACTGCAACAAAATTAAGGGACTCATAAATTTAAGGTTATAACTGGTATGATAATCAAGAAAAAAATTGTTATATTTGCAATTACTAGTCTGTACTTGAAAAACCCAGAAAAGAACATTTCGGTGTTGTGTGACATTTTGAGAAACTTTAAAGTCTTTTCAGGATATAAAATTAATAAAGATAAAACACAGGCTACAGCAGTAAATTACATACCCACACATACATTGCCTCAGCAATATCATTATTTATTCCTTATTTATTGGGATATCAGATTAATTACTTCGGTGTATGGATTGAAAAGGATTTTATTATGGCAGCTACAGATATGCAGGAAGAGACTGTACAAAAGATAATATAAAAACTGAAAAACTGGACACTCTTGATTATGAATATGGACATTAAGATGCAAGCATAAAACATGCTTTTAGTCCATTTAGTGTTACATACAGATCAAGCATATTTTTTTTATTTTATTTTTTTTATCAACCAGCGGAAAGGTTGTGGACAAAAAATAATAATAGGTTGGTACTAGGCTATCGGCCCTAGGGCTTATGCAAGCCTAGCCATAACAATTCCCTGGATATTTCTTCCCACAATATTTACTTCCCTAGACCCCTGTCTAGCAGGGTGACTGACATGATCCCCGGGGTGAATTTCCTATCTCCCATCCAATCATCAAGGTTCCTTTTGAAGAGGGCCAATGAGGCGCTCTGCTTGACATGTATGGGCAGTCTATTCCAGAGTATGGGGAGTCTCTGGGTCAGGAAACTATCCCTCCAGCATGGAGCATGTCCAACAGCTCAGGGTTTGACATGGCCTTGTATATTAAGCAGAGATCGCCTCTGAGTAGACGATATGCCACAGAGTATAGTTGGAGTTTTTTTTAGACGGTCAGCATATGTCATCTGCTTTAGCCCTGTGACTCTTTTAGTGAGGTATTTCTGTGACCTTTCCAGCTGTTGCAGATGTCTTGTGAGGTACATATCAAACTGGGCATTATACTCTATAATGGGTCTAATGAGGGATGAGTAAAGTGGGACAATGACCTCCTTTTTTCCTGGATGAAAAGCCCTGAGTTATGAGATGTGCCACATAGAAGGATTTCCTGACTGTTGCGGTGATGTGGTTATCGAAAGTGAGACCACGGTCCACCTGTGTCCCTAAGTCTCTTATCACACTTTCGATGTTTAGTGCCCTGCCACCTATGTGGTAATTCATGGGTACATATTTTTTTTCCAAAGGGGAAAACTATTCATTTCTTGGCATTAAGCTTGAGCCCATGGCTCTGGCAGCAGGCATCTGTTTCTGTAAGGCCCTTTTGCAGAATATCCACATCATTTGGGGATTCAATAATGGCTCGATAATAAAGAGTTTAAGAATTTATTTGGAAGGGAAAGACAGCAACAGTTAAGTGAATATGGTGATTCTCCCCACAGAACAAGGTGGTTTAGGATTACCTGATTTGAATGGCTACTTTACAGCTAGGCAATTAAGACTCATGAATACATAAATATAAATATATATGGATCTACTTTAAATTCTCGAAAAGCCAAAACATCGAGTTGCAAAATGGCAAGACGGAAGTTTACATTCACGAATGTCCAGATTGTCTTAAGCTTTCACCGCAAAAGGAGTCAGTTAGCCAATGTGATGAACCTTGCCCTTTTCTCCACTGTAGTGCAATCTCGGAGTTGATATATTTAGTTTGGGGTGTAGGGGCACAGCCCCCACTTTGGTGGGTTTAATTTGCTTCAATTTGCTTTTTTAAGTTTTGTTGGCCAATTGTTTACTTACCAAAGGAAAATTTACAACAATCTGGACGTTCATGAGCATAAACTTTCATTTCCATCTCGCCATTTTGCACATCAAAATTATGGTAATTCATTATTTTGACATAGATTCATATATATATATATATATATATATATATATATATATATATATATATATTTTAAACACAAGCAGAATGCTATCTATGATGATGAAACAGGGGGTGAGAAATAAGGAGAATAAGAATCTGGAAGTAGATCCTATATCATCATCAACCATTCAGACTACGGGCCCGACTCCAATTCTGGATGTAGATCCTTAACAATAACATTAATACAGACCATGAAGCCGATTCTAAAGGACTTGCTCTCAGTGTAAGTGAGCACTTACATCTCAGTGTAAGTGGCCACTTACACTGGTAGCAGGTGTTTTGGAATCTGGCCTCCAGTGTAAGTCTATTTACAGATAGGCCTTACACTAAAGTAAGTCACTTACACTGACAGCAAGTCTTTTGGAATCAGAGCAGACTTGCACCGAAAGCAACTCTTTTGGAATCTGGCCATATATTTATAAATTGGCTGAAAGTATTCTAAGAACTAAGCCATCCTTGGGAATGGAGAAAGAAGATTTTGCCAACACTGATTACTGCAAATAATGGTATAGGAAACAGACAATTATTTACAGCAGAAAACTGGCAAAGGAACCAAGGTACAGGGAGCAAATACCTCAAGAAGGAAAGGTAATAATGTGGGATAAGGCTAAGTAGACAATGAGACTGCAGGTAAGAGACTGCCTTCCCTACCAGATACTGAAGAGTGTAGGCAAAAAAAAAGGGATAAGGGAGTTCTAAGTGAAGGACCATCTCTGATATACTTTTCTGTCAAGTCTAGAACAGATGCTGCCATTAAAAAAGTATAATTAGTAAGGCATATAAAACATTGCATGATAAGAATCAGAGGAAATTAGAAAAGATTGGGAATTGAGACTGGTAATGCAGTTTACAAAGGAATAC